>NW_027513423.1:0-197942 GCF_048772815.1 Callospermophilus lateralis
CACAAATCTCACTTGGCTCACCAAATTTTGTTCTTCTAGGTTGAAGCTTTCGTTTACAGTAGCAGTTTTTATTTTTAGGATTCCCTTTGTTCTATCCTATATAGATAGATGAATTTGGAACTCTAAACCCAACATGGTTTGTAGTAGCTCTTTGAAACTTGAAAAAATAAAGGAGTTCTCAGTTTTTTCCCTATGGTTTGTGTGTTCTTCAAGTTGCCCTAGGCACAGACTGTGGAAGAGCACTTTCATTGAGAGGGGTTGCCAAGCTTCTAAGAAATAACGAGTTTCTGAAATACCAGCAAATATTTTTTCACACAATCCTGAGGATACGTGGTGGTAATGATCAGTACACAAATCCCACTTGGCTCACCAAATTTTGTTCTTCTACGTTCAAGCATTCGTCTACAGTAGCAGTTTCTATATTTAGGTTTCCCTCTGTTCTCTCCTATATAGGTTGTTTAATGTGGAACTCTAAATCCAACATGGTTTGTAGTAGCTCTTTGAAACTTGACAAAATAAAGTAGTTCACAGTTTTGTCTCTCTGGTTTGTTTCCTCTTCAATTAACCCTAGGCACAGACTGTGGAAAAGAAATTTCATTGAGAGGGGTTGCCAAGCTTCTAAGAAATAACGAGTTTCCGAAATACCAGCAAATATTTTTTCACCCAATCTTGATAATATTTGGTGGTAATGATCAGGACACATATCCCACTTGGCTCATCAAAGTTCGTTCTTCTAGGATGAAGCGTTCGGCTACAGTCACAGTTTTTATTTGTAGGTTTCACTCTGTTCTCTCTTATATAGATAGATGAATTTGCAACACTAAATTCAACATGGCTTGAAGTAGCTCTTTGAAACTTGACAAAATAAAGGAGTTCTCAGTTTTGTCTCTTTGGTTTGTTTCCTTTTCAATTAGCCCTAGGCACAGTCTGTGGAAAAGCACTTTCATTGAAAAATGTTGCTATGCTTCCAAGAAATAACGAGTTTCCGAAATACCAGCAAATATTTTTTCACATAATCTTGATGATAGTTGGTGGTAATGATCGGTACACAAATCCCACTTGACTCACCAAATTTTGTTCTTGTAGTTTGAAGCGTTCATTTACAGTAGCAGTTTATAATTTTAGGTTTCCCTCTGTTCTCTCCTATATACATAGATAGATGAATTTGGAACTCTAAATTCAACATGGTTTGTAGTAGCTCTTTGAAACTAGAGGAAATAAAGGAGTTCTCAGTTTTGTCTCTATGATTTGTTTCCTCTTCTAGTAGCCCTAATTAGAGAATGTGGAAAAGCACTTTCATTGAAAGGGGTTGCCAAGCTTCCAAGAAATTACGAGTTTCCGAAATACCAGCAAATATTTTTTCACTCAATCTTGATGATACGTGGTGGTAATGACAAGTACACAAATCTCACTTGGCTCCCCAAGTTTTGTTCTTCTAGGTTGAAGCGTTCGGATACAGTAGCTGTTTATATTTTTAGGTTTCACTTTCTTCTCTCCTATACAGATAGATGAATTTGGAACTCTAAATCCAACATGGTTTGTAGTAGCTCTTTGAAACTTGAGAAAATAAAGGAGTTCTCAGTTTTGTCTTTATGATTTGTTTCCTCTTCAAGTAGCGCTAAGCAGAGACTGGGGAAAAGCACTTTCATTGAAAGGTTTTGCCAATCTTCCAAGAAATTACGAGTTTCCGAAATACCAGCAAATATTTTTTCACTCAATCTTGATGATACGTGGTGGTAATGACAAGTACACAAATCTCACTTGGCTCACCAAATTTTGTTCTTCTAGGTTGAAGCGTTCGTTTACAGTAGCAGTTTTTATTTTTAGGTTTCACTTTGTTCTCTCCTATATAGATAGATGAATTTGGAACTCTAAATCCAACATGGTTTTTAGTAGCTCTTTGAATCTTGACAAAATAAAGGTGTTCTCAGTTTTCTCTCTATGGTTTGTTTCTTCTTCAAGTAGCCCTATGCAGAGACTGTGGAAAAGCACTTTCATTGAGAGGGGTTGCCAAGCTTCCAAGAAATTATGAGTTTCCGAAATACCAGCAAATATTTTTTCACCCAATCTTGATGATACTTGGTGGTAATGATCAGTCCACAAATCCCACTTGGCTCACCAAATTTTGTTCTTCTAGGTTTAAGCGTCCGTCTACAGTAGTGGTTTTTATATTTAGGTTTCACTCTGATCTCTCCTATATAGATAGATGAATTTCTAACTCTAAATCCAACATGGTTTGTAGTGGCTCTTTGAAACTTGACAAAATAAAGTAGTTCTCAGTTTTGTTGCTATGGTTTCTTTCCTCTTCAAGTAGCCCTAGGCAAAGACTGTCGTAAAGCATTTGAATTGAAAGGGGTTGCCAAGCTTCCAAGAAATATCGAGTTTCCGAAATACCAGCAAATATTTTTTCACCCAATCTTGATGATAGTTGGTGGTAATGATCGGTACACAAATCCAACTTGACTCACCAAATTTTGTTCTTGTAGTTTGAAGCGTTCGTTTACAGTAGCAGTTTATATTTTTAGGTTTCCCTCTGTTCTCTCCTATATACATAGATAGATTAATTTGGAACTCTAAATCCAACATGGTTTGTAGCAGCTCTCTGAAACATGACAAAATAAAGGAGTTCACAGTTTTGTCTCTCTGGTTTGTTTCCTCTTCAAGTAACCCTAGGCACAGACTGTGGAAAAGAAATTTCATTGAGAGGGGTTGCCAAGCTTCTTAGAAATAACGAGTTTCCGAAATACCAGCAAATATTTTTTCACCCAATCTTGATGATACTTGGTGGTAATGATCAGTACACATATCCCACTTGGCTCATCAAAGTTCGTTCTTCTAGGTTGAAGCGTTCGTCTTCAGTCACAGTTTTTATATGTAGGTTTCACTCTGTTCTCTCTTATATAGATAGATGAATTTGCAACACTAAATTCAACATGGTTTGAAATAGCTCTTTGAAACTTGACAAAGTAATGTAGTTCTCATTTTTTTCTCTATGGTTTGTTTCCTCTTTAAGTAGCCCTAGGCACAGACTGTGGAAAAACACTTCCATTGAGAGGGGTTGCCAAGCTACTAATAAAAAAATGAGTTTCCGAAATACCAGCAAATATTATTTCACCCAATCTTGATGATACTTGGTGGTAATGATCGGTACACATTTCCCACTTGACTCACCAAATTTTGTTCTTCTAGTTTGAAGGGTTCTTATACAGTGGCAGTTTATATTTTTAGGTTTCCCTCTGTTCTCTCCTATATAGATAAATGAATTTGGAACTCTAAATCTAACATGGTTTGTAGTAGCTCTTTGAAACTTGACAAAATAAGTAGTTCTCAGTTTTGTCTCTATGATTTGTTTCCTCTTCAGGTAGCCCTAAGCAGAGACTGTGGAAAAGCACTTTCATTGAGATGGGTTGCCAAGCTTCCAAGAAATTACGAGTTTCCGAAATACCAGCAAATATTTTTTCACCCAATCTGGATGATACGTGGTGGTAATGACAAGCACACAAATCCCACATGACTCACCAAATTTTGTTCTTCTAGGTTGAAGCGTTCTTTTACAGTAGCAGTTTTTATTTTTAGGTTTCACTCTGTTCTCTCTATATAGATAGAAGAATTTGGACCTCTAAATCCAACATGGTTTGTAGTAGCTCTTTGAAACTTGACAAAATAAAGGAGGTATCAGTTTTGTCTCTATGTTTTGTTTCCTCTTCAAGTAGCCCTAGGCAAAGAGTGTGGTAAAGCACTTTCATTGAAAAAGGTTCCTAAGCTTCCAAGAAATAACGAGTTTCCGAAAAACAAGCAAATATTTCTTCACCCAATCTTGATGATACTTGGTGGTAATGATCAGTACACAAATCCCACTTGAGTCACCAAATTTTGTTCTTCTAGTTTGAAGCGTTCATTTACAGTAGCAGTTTATATTTTTAGGTTTCCCTCTGTTCTCTCCTATATAGATAGATGAATTTGGAACTTAAATCCAACATGGTTTGTAGTAGCTCTTTGAAACTTGACAAAATAAAGGAGTTCTCAGTTTTGTCTCAATGATTTGTTTCCTCTTCAAGTAGCCCTATGCAGAGACTGTGGAAAAGCACTTTCATTGAATGCGGTTGCCAATCTTCCAAGAAATTATGAGTTTCCGAAATACCAGCAAATATTTTTTCATTCAATCTTGATGATACGTGGTGGTAATGACAACTACACAAATCTCACTTGGCTCACCAAATTTTGTTCTTCTCGGTTGAAGCGTTCGTTTACAGTAGCAGTTTTTATTTTTAGGTTTCACTTTGTTCTATCCTATATAGATAGATGAATTTGGAACTCTAAATCCAACATGGTTTGTAGTAGCTCTTTGAAACTTGAAAAAATAAAGGAGTTCTCAGTTTTTTCCCTATGGTTTGTGTGTTCTTCAAGTTGCCCTAGGCACAGACTGTGGAAGAGCACTTTCATTGAGAGGGGTTGCCAAGCTTCTAAGAAATAACGAGTTTCTGAAATACCAGCAAATATTTTTTCACCCAATCCTGAGGATACGTGGTGGTAATGATCAGTACACAAATCCCACTTGGCTCACCAAATTTTGTTCTTCTACGTTCAAGCATTCGTCTACAGTAGCAGTTTCTATATTTAGGTTTCCCTCTGTTCTCTCCTATATAGGTTGATTAATGTGGAACTCTAAATCCAACATGGTTTGTAGTAGCTCTTTGAAACTTGACAAAATAAAGTAGTTCACAGTTTTGTCTCTCTGGTTTGTTTCCTCTTCAATTAACCCTAGGCACAGACTGTGGAAAAGAAATTTCATTGAGAGGGGTTGCCAAGCTTCTAAGAAATAACGAGTTTCCGAAATACCAGCAAATATTTTTTCACCCAATCTTGATAATATTTGGTGGTAATGATCAGGACACATATCCCACTTGGCTCATCAAAGTTCGTTCTTCTAGGATGAAGCGTTCGTCTACAGTCACAGTTTTTATTTGTAGGTTTCACTCTGTTCTCTCTTATATAGATAGATGAATTTGCAACACTAAATTCAACATGGCTTGAAGTAGCTCTTTGAAACTTGACAAAATAATGTAGTTCTCTGTTTTTTCTCTATGGTTTGTTTCCTCGTTAAGTAGCCCGAGGCACAGACTGTGGAAAAGCACTTTCATTGAGAGGGGGTGCCAATCCTCTAAAAAATAACGAGTTTCCGAAACACCAGCAAATATTTTTTCACCCAATCTTGATGATACGTGGTGGTAATGATCAGTACACAAATCCCACTTGGCTCACCAAATTGTGTTCTTCTAGGTTGAAGCGTTCGTCTACAGTACCAGTTTTTATATGTAGGTTTTACTCTCTTCTCTCCTATATAGATAGATGAATTTCTAACTCTAAATCCAACATGGTTTGAAGTAGCTCTTTGAAAAATGACAAAATAAAGTAGTTCTCAATTCTGTTTCTATGGTTTGTTTCCTCTTCAAGTAGCCCAAGGCACAGACTGTGGAAAAGCACTTTCATTGAAAGGGGTTGCCAAGCTTCCAAGAAATAACGAGTTTCCGAAATACCAGCAAATATTTTTTCACGCATACTTGATGATACTTGGTGGTAATGAACGGTACACATTTCCCACTTGACTCACCAAATTTTGTTCTTCTAGTTTGAAGCGTTCGTATACAGTAGCAGTTTATATTTTTAGGTTTCCCTCTGTTCTATCCTATATAGATAAATGAAATTGGAACTCTAAATCCAACATGGTTTGTAGTAGCTTTTTGAAACTTGACAAAATATAGTTCTCAGTTTTGTCTCTATGATTTGTTTCCACTTCAAGTAGCCTAAGCAGAGACTGTGGAAGAGCACTTTCCTTGAAAGGGTTTGCCAAGCTTCCAAGAAATTACGAGTTTCCAAAATACCAGCAAATATTTTTTCACCCAATCTGGATGATACGTGGTGGTAATGACAAGCACACAAATCCCACATGACTCACCAAATTTTGTACTTCTCGGTTGAAGAGTTCGTTTACAGTAGCAGTTTTTATTTTTAGGTTTCACTCTTCTCTGCTGTATAGATAGATGAATTTGGACCTCTAAATCCAACATGGTTTGTAGTAGCACATTGAAACTTGACAGCATAAAGGAGTTATCAGTTTTGTCTTTGTGGTTTGTTTCCTCTTCTAGTAGCCCTAGGCAAAGACTGTGGAAAAGCATTTTCATTGAGAGGGGTTGCCAAGCTTCTAAGAAATAATGAGTTTCTGAAATACCAGCAAATATTTTTTCACCCAATATTGATGATACTTGGTGGTAATGATAAGTACACAAATCCCACTTGGCTCACCAAGTTTTGTTCTAGGTTTCAGCGTTCGTCTACAGTAGCAGTTTTTATATTTAGGTTTCACTCTGTTCTCTCCTATATAGAGAGATGAATTTGGAACTCTAAATCCAACATGGTTTGTAGTAGCTCCTTGAAACTTGACAAAATAAAGGAGTTCTCAGTTTTGTCTCAATGATTTGTTTCATCTTCAAGTAGCCCTAAGCAGAGACTGTGGAAAAGCACTTTCATTGAAAGGGGTTGCCAAGCTTCCAAGAAATTACGAGTTTCCGAAATACCAGCAAATATTTTTTCACTCAATCTTGATGATACGTGGTGGTAATGACAAGTACACAAATCTCACTTGGCTCCCCAAGTTTTGTTCTTCTAGGTTGAAGCGTTCGGATACAGTAGCTGTTTATATTTTTAGGTTTCACTTTCTTCTCTCCTATACAGATAGATGAATTTGGAACTCTAAATCCAACATGGTTTGTAGTAGCTCTTTGAAACTTGAGAAAATAAAGGAGTTCTCAGTTTTGTCTTTATGATTTGTTTCCTCTTCAAGTAGCGCTAAGCAGAGACTGGGGAAAAGCACTTTCATTGAAAGGTTTTGCCAATCTTCCAAGAAATTACGAGTTTCCGAAATACCAGCAAATATTTTTTCACTCAATCTTGATGATACGTGGTGGTAATGACAAGTACACAAATCTCACTTGGCTCACCAAATTTTGTTCTTCTAGGTTGAAGCGTTCGTTTACAGTAGCAGTTTTTATTTTTAGGTTTCACTTTGTTCTCTCCTATATAGATAGATGAATTTGGAACTCTAAATCCAACATGGTTTTTAGTAGCTCTTTGAATCTTGACAAAATAAAGGTGTTCTCAGTTTTCTCTCTATGGTTTGTTTCTTCTTCAAGTAGCCCTATGCAGAGACTGTGGAAAAGCACTTTCATTGAGAGGGGTTGCCAAGCTTCCAAGAAATTATGAGTTTCCGAAATACCAGCAAATATTTTTTCACCCAATCTTGATGATACTTGGTGGTAATGATCAGTCCACAAATCCCACTTGGCTCACCAAATTTTGTTCTTCTAGGTTTAAGCGTCCGTCTACAGTAGTGGTTTTTATATTTAGGTTTCACTCTGATCTCTCCTATATAGATAGATGAATTTCTAACTCTAAATCCAACATGGTTTGTAGTGGCTCTTTGAAACTTGACAAAATAAAGTAGTTCTCAGTTTTGTTGCTATGGTTTCTTTCCTCTTCAAGTAGCCCTAGGCAAAGACTGTCGTAAAGCATTTGAATTGAAAGGGGTTGCCAAGCTTCCAAGAAATATCGAGTTTCCGAAATACCAGCAAATATTTTTTCACCCAATCTTGATGATAGTTGGTGGTAATGATCGGTACACAAATCCAACTTGACTCACCAAATTTTGTTCTTGTAGTTTGAAGCGTTCGTTTACAGTAGCAGTTTATATTTTTAGGTTTCCCTCTGTTCTCTCCTATATACATAGATAGATTAATTTGGAACTCTAAATCCAACATGGTTTGTAGCAGCTCTCTGAAACATGACAAAATAAAGGAGTTCACAGTTTTGTCTCTCTGGTTTGTTTCCTCTTCAAGTAACCCTAGGCACAGACTGTGGAAAAGAAATTTCATTGAGAGGGGTTGCCAAGCTTCTTAGAAATAACGAGTTTCCGAAATACCAGCAAATATTTTTTCACCCAATCTTGATGATACTTGGTGGTAATGATCAGTACACATATCCCACTTGGCTCATCAATGTTCGTTCTTCTAGGTTGAAGCGTTCGTCTTCAGTCACAGTTTTTATATGTAGGTTCCACTCTGTTCTCTCTTATATAGATAGATGAATTTGCAACACTAAATTCAACATGGTTTGAAATAGCTCTTTGAAACTTGACAAAGTAATGTAGTTCTCATTTTTTTCTCTATGGTTTGTTTCCTCCTTAAGTAGCCCTAGGCACAGACTGTGGAAAAACACTTCCATTGAGAGGGGTTGCCAAGCTACTAAAAAAAAAACGAGTTTCCGAAATACCAGCAAATATTATTTCACCCAATCTTGTTGATACTTGGTGGTAATGATCGGTACACATTTCCCACTTGACTCACCAAATTTTGTTCTTCTAGTTTGAAGGGTTCATATACAGTGGCAGTTTATATTTTTAGGTTTCCCTCTGTTCTCTCCTATATAGATAAATGAATTTGGAACTCTAAATCTAACATGGTTTGTAGTAGCTCTTTGAAACTTGACAAAATAAGTAGTTCTCAGTTTTGTCTCTATGATTTGTTTCCTCTTCAGGTAGCCCTAAGCAGAGACTGTGGAAAAGCACTTTCATTGAGATGGGTTGCCAAGCTTCCAAGAAATTACGAGTTTCCGAAATACCAGCAAATATTTTTTCACCCAATCTGGATGATACGTGGTGGTAATGACAAGCACACAAATCCCACATGACTCACCAAATTTTGTTCTTCTAGGTTGAAGCGTTCTTTTACAGTAGCAGTTTTTATTTTTAGGTTTCACTCTGTTCTCTCTATATAGATAGAAGAATTTGGACCTCTAAATCCAACATGGTTTGTAGTAGCTCTTTGAAACTTGACAAAATAAAGGAGGTATCAGTTTTGTCTCTATGTTTTGTTTCCTCTTCAAGTAGCCCTAGGCAAAGAGTGTGGTAAAGCACTTTCATTGAAAAAGGTTCCTAAGCTTCCAAGAAATAACGAGTTTCCGAAAAACAAGCAAATATTTCTTCACCCAATCTTGATGATACTTGGTGGTAATGATCAGTACACAAATCCCACTTGAGTCACCAAATTTTGTTCTTCTAGTTTGAAGCGTTCATTTACAGTAGCAGTTTATATTTTTAGGTTTCCCTCTGTTCTCTCCTATATAGATAGATGAATTTGGAACTTAAATCCAACATGGTTTGTAGTAGCTCTTTGAAACTTGACAAAATAAAGGAGTTCTCAGTTTTGTCTCAATGATTTGTTTCCTCTTCAAGTAGCCCTATGCAGAGACTGTGGAAAAGCACTTTCATTGAAAGGGATTGCCAAGCCTCCAAGAAATTACGAGTTTCCGAAATACCAGCAAATATTTTTTCATTCAAACTTGATGATACATGGTGGTAATGACAAGTACACAAATCTCACTTGGCTCACCAAATTTTGTTCTTCTAGGTTGAAGCTTTCGTTTACAGTAGCAGTTTTTATTTTTAGGTTTCACTTTGTTCTATCCTATATAGATAGATGAATTTGGAACTCTAAATCCAACATGGTTTGTAGTAGCTCTTTGAAACTTGAAAAAATAAAGGAGTTCTCAGTTTTTTCCCTATGGTTTGTGTGTTCTTCAAGTTGCCCTAGGCACAGACTGTGGAAGAGCACTTTCATTGAGAGGGGTTGCCAAGCTTCTAAGAAATAACGAGTTTCTGAAATACCAGCAAATATTTTTTCACCCAATCCTGAGGATACGTGGTGGTAATGATCAGTACACAAATCCCACTTGGCTCACCAAATTTTGTTCTTCTACGTTCAAGCATTCGTCTACAGTAGCAGTTTCTATATTTAGGTTTCCCTCTGTTCTCTCCTATATAGGTTGATTAATGTGGAACTCTAAATCCAACATGGTTTGTAGTAGCTCTTTGAAACTTGACAAAATAAAGTAGTTCACAGTTTTGTCTCTCTGGTTTGTTTCCTCTTCAATTAACCCTAGGCACAGACTGTGGAAAAGAAATTTCATTGAGAGGGGTTGCCAAGCTTCTAAGAAATAACGAGTTTCCGAAATACCAGCAAATATTTTTTCACCCAATCTTGATAATATTTGGTGGTAATGATCAGGACACATATCCCACTTGGCTCATCAAAGTTCGTTCTTCTAGGATGAAGCGTTCGTCTACAGTCACAGTTTTTATTTGTAGGTTTCACTCTGTTCTCTCTTATATAGATAGATGAATTTGCAACACTAAATTCAACATGGCTTGAAGTAGCTCTTTGAAACTTGACAAAATAATGTAGTTCTCTGTTTTTTCTCTATGGTTTGTTTCCTCGTTAAGTAGCCCGAGGCACAGACTGTGGAAAAGCACTTTCATTGAGAGGGGGTGCCAATCCTCTAAAAAATAACGAGTTTCCGAAACACCAGCAAATATTTTTTCACCCAATCTTGATGATACGTGGTGGTAATGATCAGTACACAAATCCCACTTGGCTCACCAAATTGTGTTCTTCTAGGTTGAAGCGTTCGTCTACAGTACCAGTTTTTATATGTAGGTTTTACTCTCTTCTCTCCTATATAGATAGATGAATTTCTAACTCTAAATCCAACATGGTTTGAAGTAGCTCTTTGAAAAATGACAAAATAAAGTAGTTCTCAATTCTGTTTCTATGGTTTGTTTCCTCTTCAAGTAGCCCAAGGCACAGACTGTGGAAAAGCACTTTCATTGAAAGGGGTTGCCAAGCTTCCAAGAAATAACGAGTTTCCGAAATACCAGCAAATATTTTTTCACGCATACTTGATGATACTTGGTGGTAATGAACGGTACACATTTCCCACTTGACTCACCAAATTTTGTTCTTCTAGTTTGAAGCGTTCGTATACAGTAGCAGTTTATATTTTTAGGTTTCCCTCTGTTCTATCCTATATAGATAAATGAAATTGGAACTCTAAATCCAACATGGTTTGTAGTAGCTTTTTGAAACTTGACAAAATATAGTTCTCAGTTTTGTCTCTATGATTTGTTTCCACTTCAAGTAGCCTAAGCAGAGACTGTGGAAGAGCACTTTCCTTGAAAGGGTTTGCCAAGCTTCCAAGAAATTACGAGTTTCCGAAATACCAGCAAATATTTTTTCACCCAATCTGGATGATACGTGGTGGTAATGACAAGCACACAAATCCCACATGACTCACCAAATTTTGTACTTCTCGGTTGAAGAGTTCGTTTACAGTAGCAGTTTTTATTTTTAGGTTTCACTCTTCTCTCCTGTATAGATAGATGAATTTGGACTTCTAAATCCAACATGGTTTGTAGTAGCACATTGAAACTTCACAGCATAAAGGAGTTATCAGTTTTGTCTTTGTGGTTTGTTTCCTCTTCTAGTAGCCCTAGGCAAAGACTGTGGAAAAGCATTTTCATTGAGAGGGGTTGCCAAGCTTCTAAGAAATAATGAGTTTCTGAAATACCAGCAAATATTTTTTCACCCAATATTGATGATACTTGGTGGTAATGATAAGTACACAAATCCCACTTGGCTCACCAAGTTTTGTTCTAGGTTTCAGCGTTCGTCTACAGTAGCAGTTTTTATATTTAGGTTTCACTCTGTTCTCTCCTATATAGAGAGATGAATTTGGAAATCTAAATCCAACATGGTTTGTAGTAGCTCCTTGAAACTTGACAAAATAAAGGAGTTCTCAGTTTTGTCTCAATGATTTGTTTCATCTTCAAGTAGCCCTAAGCAGAGACTGTGGAAAAGCACTTTCATTGAAAGGGGTTGCCAAGCTTCCAAGAAATTACGAGTTTCCGAAATACCAGCAAATATTTTTTTCATTCAATATTGATGATACGTGGTGGTAATGACAAGTACACAAATCTCACTTGGCACACCAAATTTGTTCTTCTAGGTTGTAGCTCGTTTACAGTAGCAGTTTTTATATGTAGGTTTCACTCTGTTCTCTCTTATATAGATAGATGAATTTGGAACTCTAAATCCAACATGGTTTGTAGTAGCTCTTTGAAACTTGACAAAATAAAGAAGTTCTCAGTTTTGTCTCTATGGTTTGTTTCTTCTTCAAGTAGCCCTAGGCAGAGCCTGTGGAAAAGCACTTTCATTGAGAGGGGTTTCCAAGCTTCTAAGAAATAACGAGTTTCTGAAATACCAGCAAATATTTTTTCACCCAATCTTGATGATACTTGGTGGTAATGATCATTACACAAATCCCACTTGGATTACCAAATTTTGTTCTTCTCGGTTAAAGCGTTCGTCTACAGTAGCAGTTTTTATATTTTGGTTTCACTCTGGTCTCTCCTATATAGATAGATGAATTTGGAACACTAAATCCAACATGGTTTGTAGTAGCTCTTTGAAACTTGACAAAATAAAGGAGTTCTCAATTTTGTCTCTATGGTTTGTTTCCTCTTTAAGTAGCCCTAGGCACAGACTGTGGAAAAGCAGTTTTAATGAGAGTTGTTGCCAAGCTTCTAAGCAATAGCGAGTTTCCGAAATACAAGCAAATATTTTTTCACAAAATCTTGATGATAACTGGTGGTAATGATCAGTACACAAATCCCACGTGGCTCACCAAATTTTGTTCTTCTAGGTTGAAGCGTACGTCTACAGTAGCAGTTATAATATTTTGGTTTCCCTCTGTTCTCTCCTATATAGATAGATAAATTTGGAACTCTGAATCCAACATGGTTTGTAGTAGCTCTTTGAAACTCGACAAAATAAAGGAGTTTACAGTTTTGTCTCTTTGGTTTTTTTCCTTTTCAATTAGCCCTAGGCACAGTCTGTGGAAAAGCACTTTCATTGAAAAATGTTGCTATGCTTCCAAGAAATAAAGAGTTTTCGAAATACCAGCAAATATTTTTTCACATAATCTTGATGATAGTTGGTGGTAATGATCGGTACACAAATCCCACTTGACTCACCCAATTTTGTTCTTGTAATTTGAAGCGTTCATTTACAGTAGCAGTTTATAATTTTAGGTTTCCCTCTGTTCTCTCCTATATACATAGATAGATGGATTTGGAACTCTAAATTCAACATGGTTTGTAGTAGCTCTTTGAAACTAGAGGAAATAAAGGAGTTCTCAGTTTTGTCTCTATGATTTGTTTCCTCTTCAAGTAGCGCTAAGAAGAGACTGGGGAAAAGCACTTTCATTGAAAGGGGTTGCCAATCTTCCAAGAAATTACGAGTTTCCGAAATACCAGCAAATATTTTTTCACTCAATCTTGATGATACGTGGTGGTAATGACAAGTACACAAATCTCACTTGGCTCACCAAATTTTGTTCTTCTAGGTTGAAGCGTTCGTTTACAGTAGCAGTTTTTATTTTTAGGTTTCACTTTGTTCTCTCCTATATAGATAGATGAATTTGGAACTCTAAATCCAACATGGTTTGTAGTAGCTCTTTGAATCTTGACAAAATAAAGGTGTTCTCAGTTTTCTCTCTATGGTTTGTTTCTTCTTCAAGTAGCCCTATGCAGAGACTGTGGAAAAGCACTTTCATTGAGATTGGTTGCCAAGCTTCCAAGAAATTATGAGTTTCCGAAATACCAGCAAATATTTTTTCACCCAATCTTGATGATACTTGGTGGTAATGATCAGTCCACAAATCCCACTTGGCTCACCAAATTTTGTTCTTCTAGGTTTAAGCGTCCGTCTACAGTAGTGGTTTTTATATTTAGGTTTCACTCTGATCTCTCCTATATAGATAGATGAATTTCTAACTCTAAATCCAACATGGTTTGTAGTGGCTCTTTGAAACTTGACAAAATAAAGTAGTTCTCAGTTTTGTTGCTATGGTTTCTTTCCTCTTCAAGTAGCCCTAGGCACAGACTGTCGTAAAGCATTTGAATTGAAAGGGGTTGCCAAGCTTCCAAGAAATATCGAGTTTCCGAAATACCAGCAAATATTTTTTCACCCCATTCTTGATGATAGTTGGTGGTAATGATCGGTACACAAATCCAACTTGACTCACCAAATTTTGTTCTAGTAGTTTGAAGCGTTCGTTTACAGTAGCAGTTTATATTTTTAGGTTTCCCTCTGTTCTCTCCTATATACATAGATAGATTAATTTGGAACTCTAAATCCAACATGGTTTGTAGCAGCTCTCTGAAACATGACAAAATAAAGGAGTTCACAGTTTTGTCTCTCTGGTTTGTTTCCTCTTCAAGTAACCCTAGGCACAGACTGTGGAAAAGAAATTTCATTGAGAGGGGTTGCCAAGCTTCTTAGAAATAACGAGTTTCTGAAATACCAGCAAATATTTTTTCACCCAATCTTGATGATACTTGGTGGTAATGATCAGTACACATATCCCACTTGGCTCATCAAAGTTCGTTCTTCTAGGTTGAAGCGTTCGTCTTCAGTCACAGTTTTTATATGTAGGTTTCACTCTGTTCTCTCTTATATAGATAGATGAATTTGCAACACTAAATTCAACATAGTTTGAAGTAGCTCTTTGAAACTTGACAAAGTAATGTAGTTCTCAGTTTTTTCTCTATGGTTTGTTTCCTCTTTAAGTAGCCCTAGGCACAGACTGTGTAAAAACACTTTCATTGAGAGGGGTTGAAAAGCTACTAAAAAAAACGAGATTCCGAAATACCAGCAAATGTTATTTCACCCAATCTTGTTGATACTTGGTGGTAATGATCGGTACACATTTCCCACTTGACTCACCAAATTTTGTTCTTCTAGTTTGAAGGGTTCTTATACAGTGGTAGTTTATATTTTTAGGCTTCCCTCTGTTCTCTCCTATATAGATAAATGAATTTGGAACTCTAAATCAAACATGGTTTGTAGTAGCTCTTTGAAACTTGACAAAAAAAGTAGTTCTCAGTTTTGTCTCTATGATTTGTTTCCTCTTCAGGTAGCCCTAAGCAGAGACTGTGGAAAAGCACTTTTATTGAGAGGGGTTGCCAAGCTTCCAAGAAATTACGAGTTTCCGAAATACCAGCAAATATTTTTTCACCCAATCTTGATGATAGTTGGTGGAAATGATCGGTACACAAATCCAACTTGACTCACCAAATTTTGTTCTTCTAGTTTGAAGCGTTCTTATACAGTGGCAGTTTATATTTTTAGGTTTCCCTCCGTTCTCTCCTATATAGATAAATGAATTTGGAACTCTAAATCCAACAGGGTTTGTAGTAGCTCTTTGAAACTTGACAAAAAAGTAGTTCTCAGTTTTGTCTCTATGATTTGTTTCCTCTTCAGGTAGCCCTAAGCAGAGACTGTGGAAAAGCACTTTCATAGAAAGGGGTTGCCAAGCTTCCAAGAAATTACGAGTTTCCGAAATACCAGCAAATATTTTTTCACCCAATCTGCATAATACGTGGTGGTAATGACAAGCACACAAATCCCACATGACTCACCAAATTTTGTTCTTCTAGGTTGAAGCGTTCTTTTACAGTAGCAGTTTTTATTTTTAGGTTTCACTCTGTTCTCTCTATATAGATAGAAGAATTTGGACCTCTAAATCCAACATGGTTTGTAGAAGCTCTTTGAAACTTGACAAAATAAAGGAGGTATCAGTTTTGTCTCTATGTTTTGTTTCCTCTTCAAGTAGCCCTAGGCAAAGAGTGTGGAAAAGCACTTTCATTGAAAAAGGTTCCTAAACTTCCAAAAAATAACGAGTTTCCGAAAAACAAGCAAATATTTCTTCACCGAATCTTGATGATACTTGGTGGTAATGATCAGTACACAAATCCCACTTGAGTCACCAAATTTTGTTCTTCTAGTTTGAAGCGTTCATTTACAGTAGCAGTTTATATTTTTAGGTTTCCCTCTGTTCTCTCCTATATAGATAGATGAATTTGGAACTTAAATCCAACATGGTTTGTAGTAGCTCTTTGAAACTTGACAAAATAAAGGAGTTCTCAGTTTTGTCTCAATGATTTGTTTCCTCTTCAAGTAGCCCTATGCAGAGACTGTGGAAAAGCACTTTCATTGAAAGGGATTGCCAAGCCTCCAAGAAATTACGAGTTTCCGAAATACCAGCAAATGTTTTTTCATTCAAACTTGATGATACATGGTGGTAATGACAAGTACACAAATCTCACTTGGCTCACCAAATTTTGTTCTTCTAGGTTGAAGCTTTCGTTTACAGTAGCAGTTTTTATTTTTAGGTTTCACTTTGTTCTATCCTATATAGATAGATGAATTTGGAACTCTAAACCCAACATGGTTTGTAGTAGCTCTTTGAAACTTGAAAAAATAAAGGAGTTCTCAGTTTTTTCCCTATGGTTTGTGTGTTCTTCAAGTTGCCCTAGGCACAGACTGTGGAAGAGCACTTTCATTGAGAGGGGTTGCCAAGCTTCTAAGAAATAACGAGTTTCTGAAATACCAGCAAATATTTTTTCACCCAATCCTGAGGATACGTGGTGGTAATGATCAGTACACAAATCCCACTTGGCTCACCAAATTTTGTTCTTCTACGTTCAAGCATTCGTCTACAGTAGCAGTTTCTATATTTAGGTTTCCCTCTGTTCTCTCCTATATAGGTTGTTTAATGTGGAACTCTAAATCCAACATGGTTTGTAGAAGCTCTTTGAAACTTGACAAAATAAAGTAGTTCACAGTTTTATCTCTCTGGTTTGTTTCCTCTTCAATAAACCCTAGGCACAGACTGTGGAAAAGAAATTTCATTGAGAGGGGTTGCCAAGCTTCTAAGAAATAACGAGTTTCCGAAATACCAGCAAATATTTTTTCACCCAATCTTGATAATATTTGGTGGTAATGATCAGGACACATATCCCACTTGGCTCATCAAAGTTCGTTCTTCTAGGATGAAGCGTTCGTCTACAGTCACAGTTTTTATTTGTAGGTTTCACTCTCTTCTCTCTTATATAGATAGATGAATTTGCAACACTAAATTCAACATGGCTTGAAGTAGCTCTTTGAAACTTGACAAAATAAAGGAGTTCTCAGTTTTGTCTCTTTGGTTTGTTTCCTTTTCAATTAGCCCTAGGCACAGTCTGTAGAAAAGCACTTTCATTGAAAAATGTTGCTATGCTTCCAAGAAATAACGAGTTTCCGAAATACCAGCAAATATTTTTTCACATAATCTTGATGATAGTTGGTGGTAATGATCGGTACACAAATCCCACTTGACTCACCAAATTTTGTTCTTGTAGTTTGAAGCGTTCATTTACAGTAGCAGTTTATAATTTTAGGTTTCCCTCTGTTCTCTCCTATATACATAGATAGATGAATTTGGAACTCTAAATTCAACATGGTTTGTAGTAGCTCTTTGAAACTAGAGGAAATAAAGGAGTTCTCAGTTTTGTCTCTATGATTTGTTTCCTCTTCTAGTAGCCCTAATTAGAGAATGTGGAAAAGCATTTTCATTGAAAGGGGTTGCCAAGCTTCCAAGAAATTACGAGTTTCCGAAATACCAGCAAATATTTTTTCACTCAATCTTGATGATACGTGGTGGTAATGACAAGTACACAAATCTCACTTGGCTCCCCAAGTTTTGTTCTTCTAGGTTGAAGCGTTCGGATACAGTAGCTGTTTATATTTTTAGGTTTCACTTTCTTCTCTCCTATACAGATAGATGAATTTGGAACTCTAAATCCAACATGGTTTGTAGTAGCTCTTTGAAACTTGAGAAAATAAAGGAGTTCTCAGTTTTGTCTTTATGATTTGTTTCCTCTTCAAGTAGCGCTAAGCAGAGACTGGGGAAAAGCACTTTCATTGAAAGGTTTTGCAAATCTTCCAAGAAATTACGAGTTTCCGAAATACCAGCAAATATTTTTTCACTCAATCTTGATGATACGTGGTGGTAATGACAAGTACACAAATCTCACTTGGCTCACCAAATTTTGTTCTTCTAGGTTGAAGCGTTCGTTTACAGTAGCAGTTTTTATTTTTAGGTTTCACTTTGTTCTCTCCTATATAGATAGATGAATTTGGAACTCTAAATCCAACATGGTTTTTAGTAGCTCTTTGAATCTTGACAAAATAAAGGTGTTCTCAGTTTTCTCTCTATGGTTTGTTTCTTCTTCAAGTAGCCCTATGCAGAGACTGTGGAAAAGCACTTTCATTGAGAGGGGTTGCCAAGCTTCCAAGAAATTATGAGTTTCCGAAATACCAGCAAATATTTTTTCACCCAATCTTGATGATACTTGGTGGTAATGATCAGTCCACAAATCCCACTTGGCTCACCAAATTTTGTTCTTCTAGGTTTAAGCGTCCGTCTACAGTAGTGGTTTTTATATTTAGGTTTCACTCTGATCTCTCCTATATAGATAGATGAATTTCTAACTCTAAATCCAACATGGTTTGTAGTGGCTCTTTGAAACTTGACAAAATAAAGTAGTTCTCAGTTTTGTTGCTATGGTTTCTTTCCTCTTCAAGTAGCCCTAGGCAAAGACTGTCGTAAAGCATTTGAATTGAAAGGGGTTGCCAAGCTTCCAAGAAATATCGAGTTTCCGAAATACCAGCAAATATTTTTTCACCCAATCTTGATGATAGTTGGTGGTAATGATCGGTACACAAATCCAACTTGACTCACCAAATTTTGTTCTTGTAGTTTGAAGCGTTCGTTTACAGTAGCAGTTTATATTTTTAGGTTTCCCTCTGTTCTCTCCTATATACATAGATAGATTAATTTGGAACTCTAAATCCAACATGGTTTGTAGCAGCTCTCTGAAACATGACAAAATAAAGGAGTTCACAGTTTTGTCTCTCTGGTTTGTTTCCTCTTCAAGTAACCCTAGGCACAGACTGTGGAAAAGAAATTTCATTGAGAGGGGTTGCCAAGCTTCTTAGAAATAACGAGTTTCCGAAATACCAGCAAATATTTTTTCACCCAATCTTGATGATACTTGGTGGTAATGATCAGTACACATATCCCACTTGGCTCATCAATGTTCGTTCTTCTAGGTTGAAGCGTTCGTCTTCAGTCACAGTTTTTATATGTAGGTTTCACTCTGTTCTCTCTTATATAGATAGATGAATTTGCAACACTAAATTCAACATGGTTTGAAATAGCTCTTTGAAACTTGACAAAGTAATGTAGTTCTCATTTTTTTCTCTATGGTTTGTTTCCTCCTTAAGTAGCCCTAGGCACAGACTGTGGAAAAACACTTCCATTGAGAGGGGTTGCCAAGCTACTAAAAAAAAAACGAGTTTCCGAAATACCAGCAAATATTATTTCACCCAATCTTGTTGATACTTGGTGGTAATGATCGGTACACATTTCCCACTTGACTCACCAAATTTTGTTCTTCTAGTTTGAAGGGTTCTTATACAGTGGCAGTTTATATTTTTAGGTTTCCCTCTGTTCTCTCCTATATAGATAAATGAATTTGGAACTCTAAATCTAACATGGTTTGTAGTAGCTCTTTGAAACTTGACAAAATAAGTAGTTCTCAGTTTTGTCTCTATGATTTGTTTCCTCTTCAGGTAGCCCTAAGCCGAGACTGTGGAAAAGCACTTTCATTGAGATGGGTTGCCAAGCTTCCAAGAAATTACGAGTTTCCGAAATACCAGCAAATATTTTTTCACCCAATCTGGATGATACGTGGTGGTAATGACAAGCACACAAATCCCACATGACTCACCAAATTTTGTTCTTCTAGGTTGAAGCGTTCTTTTACAGTAGCAGTTTTTATTTTTAGGTTTCACTCTGTTCTCTCTATATAGATAGAAGAATTTGGACCTCTAAATCCAACATGGTTTGTAGTAGCTCTTTGAAACTTGACAAAATAAAGGAGGTATCAGTTTTGTCTCTATGTTTTGTTTCCTCTTCAAGTAGCCCTAGGCAAAGAGTGTGGTAAAGCACTTTCATTGAAAAAGGTTCCTAAGCTTCCAAGAAATAACGAGTTTCCGAAAAACAAGCAAATATTTCTTCACCCAATCTTGATGATACTTGGTGGTAATGATCAGTACACAAATCCCACTTGAGTCACCAAATTTTGTTCTTCTAGTTTGAAGCGTTCATTTACAGTAGCAGTTTATATTTTTAGGTTTCCCTCTGTTCTCTCCTATATAGATAGATGAATTTGGAACTTAAATCCAACATGGTTTGTAGTAGCTCTTTGAAACTTGACAAAATAAAGGAGTTCTCAGTTTTGTCTCAATGATTTGTTTCCTCTTCAAGTAGCCCTATGCAGAGACTGTGGAAAAGCACTTTCATTGAATGCGGTTGCCAATCTTCCAAGAAATTACGAGTTTCCGAAATACCAGCAAATATTTTTTCATTCAATCTTGATGATACGTGGTGGTAATGACAACTACACAAATCTCACTTGGCTCACCAAATTTTGTTCTTCTCGGTTGAAGCGTTCATTTACAGTAGCAGTTTTTATTTTTAGGTTTCACTTTGTTCTATCCTATATAGATAGATGAATTTGGAACTCTAAATCCAACATGGTTTGTAGTAGCTCTTTGAAACTTGAAAAAATAAAGGAGTTCTCAGTTTTTTCCCTATGGTTTGTGTGTTCTTCAAGTTGCCCTAGGCACAGACTGTGGAAGAGCACTTTCATTGAGAGGGGTTGCCAAGCTTCTAAGAAATAACGAGTTTCTGAAATACCAGCAAATATTTTTTCACCCAATCCTGAGGATACGTGGTGGTAATGATCAGTACACAAATCCCACTTGGCTCACCAAATTTTGTTCTTCTACGTTCAAGCATTCGTCTACAGTAGCAGTTTCTATATTTAGGTTTCCCTCTGTTCTCTCCTATATAGGTTGATTAATGTGGAACTCTAAATCCAACATGGTTTGTAGTAGCTCTTTGAAACTTGACAAAATAAAGTAGTTCACAGTTTTGTCTCTCTGGTTTGTTTCCTCTTCAATTAACCCTAGGCACAGACTGTGGAAAAGAAATTTCATTGAGAGGGGTTGCCAAGCTTCTAAGAAATAACGAGTTTCCGAAATACCAGCAAATATTTTTTCACCCAATCTTGATAATATTTGGTGGTAATGATCAGGACACATATCCCACTTGGCTCATCAAAGTTCGTTCTTCTAGGATGAAGCGTTCGTCTACAGTCACAGTTTTTATTTGTAGGTTTCACTCTGTTCTCTCTTATATAGATAGATGAATTTGCAACACTAAATTCAACATGGCTTGAAGTAGCTCTTTGAAACTTGACAAAATAATGTAGTTCTCTGTTTTTTCTCTATGGTTTGTTTCCTCGTTAAGTAGCCCGAGGCACAGACTGTGGAAAAGCACTTTCATTGAGAGGGGGTGCCAATCCTCTAAAAAATAACGAGTTTCCGAAACACCAGCAAATATTTTTTCACCCAATCTTGATGATACGTGGTGGTAATGATCAGTACACAAATCCCACTTGGCTCACCAAATTGTGTTCTTCTAGGTTGAAGCGTTCGTCTACAGTACCAGTTTTTATATGTAGGTTTTACTCTCTTCTCTCCTATATAGATAGATGAATTTCTAACTCTAAATCCAACATGGTTTGAAGTAGCTCTTTGAAAAATGACAAAATAAAGTAGTTCTCAATTCTGTTTCTATGGTTTGTTTCCTCTTCAAGTAGCCCAAGGCACAGACTGTGGAAAAGCACTTTCATTGAAAGGGGTTGCCAAGCTTCCAAGAAATAACGAGTTTCCGAAATACCAGCAAATATTTTTTCACGCATACTTGATGATACTTGGTGGTAATGAACGGTACACATTTCCCACTTGACTCACCAAATTTTGTTCTTCTAGTTTGAAGCGTTCGTATACAGTAGCAGTTTATATTTTTAGGTTTCCCTCTGTTCTATCCTATATAGATAAATGAAATTGGAACTCTAAATCCAACATGGTTTGTAGTAGCTTTTTGAAACTTGACAAAATATAGTTCTCAGTTTTGTCTCTATGATTTGTTTCCACTTCAAGTAGCCTAAGCAGAGACTGTGGAAGAGCACTTTCCTTGAAAGGGTTTGCCAAGCTTCCAAGAAATTACGAGTTTCCGAAATACCAGCAAATATTTTTTCACCCAATCTGGATGATACGTGGTGGTAATGACAAGCACACAAATCCCACATGACTCACCAAATTTTGTACTTCTCGGTTGAAGAGTTCGTTTACAGTAGCAGTTTTTATTTTTAGGTTTCACTCTTCTCTCCTGTATAGATAGATGAATTTGGACCTCTAAATCCAACATGGTTTGTAGTAGCACATTGAAACTTGACAGCATAAAGGAGTTATCAGTTTTGTCTTTGTGGTTTGTTTCCTCTTCTAGTAGCCCTAGGCAAAGACTGTGGAAAAGCATTTTCATTGAGAGGGGTTGCCAAGCTTCTAAGAAATAATGAGTTTCTGAAATACCAGCAAATATTTTTTCACCCAATATTGATGATACTTGGTGGTAATGATAAGTACACAAATCCCACTTGGCTCACCAAGTTTTGTTCTAGGTTTCAGCGTTCGTCTACAGTAGCAGTTTTTATATTTAGGTTTCACTCTGTTCTCTCCTATATAGAGAGATGAATTTGGAACTCTAAATCCAACATGGTTTGTAGTAGCTCCTTGAAACTTGACAAAATAAAGGAGTTCTCAGTTTTGTCTCAATGATTTGTTTCATCTTCAAGTAGCCCTAAGCAGAGACTGTGGAAAAGCACTTTCATTGAAAGGGGTTGCCAAGCTTCCAAGAAATTACGAGTTTCCGAAATACCAGCAAATATTTTTTCACTCAATCTTGATGATACGTGGTGGTAATGACAAGTACACAAATCTCACTTGGCTCCCCAAGTTTTGTTCTTCTAGGTTGAAGCGTTCGGATACAGTAGCTGTTTATATTTTTAGGTTTCACTTTCTTCTCTCCTATACAGATAGATGAATTTGGAACTCTAAATCCAACATGGTTTGTAGTAGCTCTTTGAAACTTGAGAAAATAAAGGAGTTCTCAGTTTTGTCTTTATGATTTGTTTCCTCTTCAAGTAGCGCTAAGCAGAGACTGGGGAAAAGCACTTTCATTGAAAGGTTTTGCCAATCTTCCAAGAAATTACGAGTTTCCGAAATACCAGCAAATATTTTTTCACTCAATCTTGATGATACGTGGTGGTAATGACAAGTACACAAATCTCACTTGGCTCACCAAATTTTGTTCTTCTAGGTTGAAGCGTTCGTTTACAGTAGCAGTTTTTATTTTTAGGTTTCACTTTGTTCTCTCCTATATAGATAGATGAATTTGGAACTCTAAATCCAACATGGTTTTTAGTAGCTCTTTGAATCTTGACAAAATAAAGGTGTTCTCAGTTTTCTCTCTATGGTTTGTTTCTTCTTCAAGTAGCCCTATGCAGAGACTGTGGAAAAGCACTTTCATTGAGAGGGGTTGCCAAGCTTCCAAGAAATTATGAGTTTCCGAAATACCAGCAAATATTTTTTGACCCAATCTTGATGATACTTGGTGGTAATGATCAGTCCACAAATCCCACTTGGCTCACCAAATTTTGTTCTTCTAGGTTTAAGCGTCCGTCTACAGTAGTGGTTTTTATATTTAGGTTTCACTCTGATCTCTCCTATATAGATAGATGAATTTCTAACTCTAAATCCAACATGGTTTGTAGTGGCTCTTTGAAACTTGACAAAATAAAGTAGTTCTCAGTTTTGTTGCTATGGTTTCTTTCCTCTTCAAGTAGCCCTAGGCAAAGACTGTCGTAAAGCATTTGAATTGAAAGGGGTTGCCAAGCTTCCAAGAAATATCGAGTTTCCGAAATACCAGCAAATATTTTTTCACCCAATCTTGATGATAGTTGGTGGTAATGATCAGTACACAAATCCAACTTGACTCACCAAATTTTGTTCTTGTAGTTTGAAGCGTTCGTTTACAGTAGCAGTTTATATTTTTAGGTTTCCCTCTGTTCTCTCCTATATACATAGATAGATTAATTTGGAACTCTAAATCCAACATGGTTTGTAGCAGCTCTCTGAAACATGACAAAATAAAGGAGTTCACAGTTTTGTCTCTCTGGTTTGTTTCCTCTTCAAGTAACCCTAGGCACAGACTGTGGAAAAGAAATTTCATTGAGAGGGGTTGCCAAGCTTCTTAGAAATAACGAGTTTCCGAAATACCAGCAAATATTTTTTCACCCAATCTTGATGATACTTGGTGGTAATGATCAGTACACATATCCCACTTGGCTCATCAATGTTCGTTCTTCTAGGTTGAAGCGTTCGTCTTCAGTCACAGTTTTTATATGTAGGTTCCACTCTGTTCTCTCTTATATAGATAGATGAATTTGCAACACTAAATTCAACATGGTTTGAAATAGCTCTTTGAAACTTGACAAAGTAATGTAGTTCTCATTTTTTTCTCTATGGTTTGTTTCCTCCTTAAGTAGCCCTAGGCACAGACTGTGGAAAAACACTTCCATTGAGAGGGGTTGCCAAGCTACTAAAAAAAAAACGAGTTTCCGAAATACCAGCAAATATTATTTCACCCAATCTTGTTGATACTTGGTGGTAATGATCGGTACACATTTCCCACTTGACTCACCAAATTTTGTTCTTCTAGTTTGAAGGGTTCTTATACAGTGGCAGTTTATATTTTTAGGTTTCCCTCTGTTCTCTCCTATATAGATAAATGAATTTGGAACTCTAAATCAAACATGGTTTGTAGTAGCTCTTTGAAACTTGACAAAAAAAGTAGTTCTCAGTTTTGTCTCTATGATTTGTTTCCTCTTCAGGTAGCCCTAAGCAGAGACTGTGGAAAAGCACTTTTATTGAGAGGGGTTGCCAAGCTTACAAGAAATTACGAGTTTCCGAAATACCAGCAAATATTTTTTCACCCAATCTTGATGATAGTTGGTGGAAATGATCGGTACACAAATCCAACTTGACTCACCAAATTTTGTTCTTCTAGTTTGAAGCGTTCTTATACAGTGGCAGTTTATATTTTTAGGTTTCCCTCCGTTCTCTCCTATATAGATAAATGAATTTGGAACTCTAAATCCAACAGGGTTTGTAGTAGCTCTTTGAAACTTGACAAAAAAGTAGTTCTCAGTTTTGTCTCTATGATTTGTTTCCTCTTCAGGTAGCCCTAAGCAGAGACTGTGGAAAAGCACTTTCATAGAGAGGGGTTGCCAAGCTTCCAAGAAATTACGAGTTTCCGAAATACCAGCAAATATTTTTTCACCCAATCTGGATAATACGTGGTGGTAATGACAAGCACACAAATCCCACATGACTCACCAAATTTTGTTCTTCTAGGTTGAAGCGTTCTTTTACAGTAGCAGTTTTTATTTTTAGGTTTCACTCTGTTCTCTCTATATAGATAGAAGAATTTGGACCTCTAAATCCAACATGGTTTGTAGAAGCTCTTTGAAACTTGACAAAATAAAGGAGGTATCAGTTTTGTCTCTATGTTTTGTTTCCTCTTCAAGTAGCCCTAGGCAAAGAGTGTGGTAAAGCACTTTCATTGAAAAAGGTTCCTAAGCTTCCAAGAAATAACGAGTTTCCGAAAAACAAGCAAATATTTCTTCACCCAATCTTGATGATACTTGGTGGTAATGATCAGTACACAAATCCCACTTGAGTCACCAAATTTTGTTCTTCTAGTTTGAAGCGTTCATTTACAGTAGCAGTTTATATTTTTA
Organism: Callospermophilus lateralis; assembly: GCF_048772815.1. Classification (NCBI taxonomy): domain Eukaryota; kingdom Metazoa; phylum Chordata; class Mammalia; order Rodentia; family Sciuridae; genus Callospermophilus; species Callospermophilus lateralis. The sequence continues at coordinate 25,544 of NW_027513423.1, forward strand.
GGTTTCCCTCTGTTCTCTCCTATATAGATAGATGAATTTGGAACTTAAATCCAACATGGTTTGTAGTAGCTCTTTGAAACTTGACAAAATAAAGGAGTTCTCAGTTTTGTCTCAATGATTTGTTTCCTCTTCAAGTAGCCCTATGCAGAGACTGTGGAAAAGCACTTTCATTGAAAGGGATTGCCAAGCCTCCAAGAAATTACGAGTTTCCGAAATACCAGCAAATATTTTTTCATTCAAACTTGATGATACATGGTGGTAATGACAAGTACACAAATCTCACTTGGCTCACCAAATTTTGTTCTTCTAGGTTGAAGCTTTCGTTTACAGTAGCAGTTTTTATTTTTAGGTTTCACTTTGTTCTATCCTATATAGATAGATGAATTTGGAACTCTAAATCCAACATGGTTTGTAGTAGCTCTTTGAAACTTGAAAAAATAAAGGAGTTCTCAGTTTTTTCCCTATGGTTTGTGTGTTCTTCAAGTTGCCCTAGGCACAGACTGTGGAAGAGCACTTTCATTGAGAGGGGTTGCCAAGCTTCTAAGAAATAACGAGTTTCTGAAATACCAGCAAATATTTTTTCACCCAATCCTGAGGATACGTGGTGGTAATGATCAGTACACAAATCCCACTTGGCTCACCAAATTTTGTTCTTCTACGTTCAAGCATTCGTCTACAGTAGCAGTTTCTATATTTAGGTTTCCCTCTGTTCTCTCCTATATAGGTTGATTAATGTGGAACTCTAAATCCAACATGGTTTGTAGTAGCTCTTTGAAACTTGACAAAATAAAGTAGTTCACAGTTTTGTCTCTCTGGTTTGTTTCCTCTTCAATTAACCCTAGGCACAGACTGTGGAAAAGAAATTTCATTGAGAGGGGTTGCCAAGCTTCTAAGAAATAACGAGTTTCCGAAATACCAGCAAATATTTTTTCACCCAATCTTGATAATATTTGGTGGTAATGATCAGGACACATATCCCACTTGGCTCATCAAAGTTCGTTCTTCTAGGATGAAGCGTTCGTCTACAGTCACAGTTTTTATTTGTAGGTTTCACTCTGTTCTCTCTTATATAGATAGATGAATTTGCAACACTAAATTCAACATGGCTTGAAGTAGCTCTTTGAAACTTGACAAAATAATGTAGTTCTCTGTTTTTTCTCTATGGTTTGTTTCCTCGTTAAGTAGCCCGAGGCACAGACTGTGGAAAAGCACTTTCATTGAGAGGGGGTGCCAATCCTCTAAAAAATAACGAGTTTCCGAAACACCAGCAAATATTTTTTCACCCAATCTTGATGATACGTGGTGGTAATGATCAGTACACAAATCCCACTTGGCTCACCAAATTGTGTTCTTCTAGGTTGAAGCGTTCGTCTACAGTACCAGTTTTTATATGTAGGTTTTACTCTCTTCTCTCCTATATAGATAGATGAATTTCTAACTCTAAATCCAACATGGTTTGAAGTAGCTCTTTGAAAAATGACAAAATAAAGTAGTTCTCAATTCTGTTTCTATGGTTTGTTTCCTCTTCAAGTAGCCCAAGGCACAGACTGTGGAAAAGCACTTTCATTGAAAGGGGTTGCCAAGCTTCCAAGAAATAACGAGTTTCCGAAATACCAGCAAATATTTTTTCACGCATACTTGATGATACTTGGTGGTAATGAACGGTACACATTTCCCACTTGACTCACCAAATTTTGTTCTTCTAGTTTGAAGCGTTCGTATACAGTAGCAGTTTATATTTTTAGGTTTCCCTCTGTTCTATCCTATATAGATAAATGAAATTGGAACTCTAAATCCAACATGGTTTGTAGTAGCTTTTTGAAACTTGACAAAATATAGTTCTCAGTTTTGTCTCTATGATTTGTTTCCACTTCAAGTAGCCTAAGCAGAGACTGTGGAAGAGCACTTTCCTTGAAAGGGTTTGCCAAGCTTCCAAGAAATTACGAGTTTCCGAAATACCAGCAAATATTTTTTCACCCAATCTGGATGATACGTGGTGGTAATGACAAGCACACAAATCCCACATGACTCACCAAATTTTGTACTTCTCGGTTGAAGAGTTCGTTTACAGTAGCAGTTTTTATTTTTAGGTTTCACTCTTCTCTCCTGTATAGATAGATGAATTTGGACCTCTAAATCCAACATGGTTTGTAGTAGCACATTGAAACTTGACAGCATAAAGGAGTTATCAGTTTTGTCTTTGTGGTTTGTTTCCTCTTCTAGTAGCCCTAGGCAAAGACTGTGGAAAAGCATTTTCATTGAGAGGGGTTGCCAAGCTTCTAAGAAATAATGAGTTTCTGAAATACCAGCAAATATTTTTTCACCCAATATTGATGATACTTGGTGGTAATGATAAGTACACAAATCCCACTTGGCTCACCAAGTTTTGTTCTAGGTTTCAGCGTTCGTCTACAGTAGCAGTTTTTATATTTAGGTTTCACTCTGTTCTCTCTATATAGAGAGATGAATTTGGAACTCTAAATCCAACATGGTTTGTAGTAGCTCCTTGAAACTTGACAAAATAAAGGAGTTCTCAGTTTTGTCTCAATGATTTGTTTCATCTTCAAGTAGCCCTAAGCAGAGACTGTGGAAAAGCACTTTCATTGAAAGGGGTTGCCAAGCTTCCAAGAAATTACGAGTTTCCGAAATACCAGCAAATATTTTTTTCATTCAATATTGATGATACGTGGTGGTAATGACAAGTACACAAATCTCACTTGGCACACCAAATTTGTTCTTCTAGGTTGTAGCTCGTTACAGTAGCAGTTTTTTATATGTAGGTTTCACTCTGTTCTCTCTTATATAGATAGATGAATTTGGAACTCTAATCCAACATGGTTTGTAGTAGCTCTTTGAAATTGACAAAATAAAGAAGTTCTCAGTTTTGTCTCTATGTTTGTTTCTTCTTCAAGTAGCCCTAGGCAGAGCCTGTGGAAAAGCACTTTCATTGAGAGGGGTTTCCAAGCTTCTAAGAAATAACGAGTTTCTGAAATACCAGCAAATATTTTTTCACCCAATCTTGATGATACTTGGTGGTAATGATCATTACACAAATCCCACTTGGATTACCAATTTTGCTCTTCTCGGTTAAAGCGTTCGTCTACAGTAGCAGTTTTTATATTTTGGTTTCACTCTGGTCTCTCCTATATAGATAGATGAATTTGGAACACTAAATCCAACATGGTTTGTAGTAGCTCTTTGAACCTTGACAAAATAAAGGAGTTCTCAGTTTTGTCTCTATGGTTTGTTTCCTCTTTAAGTAGCCCTAGGCACAGACTGTGGAAAAGCAGTTTTAATGAGAGGGGTTGCCAAGCTTCTAAGCAATAGCGAGTTTCCGAAATACAAGCAAATATTTTTTCACAAAATCTTGATGATAACTGGTGGTAATGATCAGTACACAAATCCCACGTGGCTCACCAAATTTTGTTCTTCTAGGATGAAGCGTACGTCTACAGTAGCAGTTATAATATTTAGGTTTCCCTCTGTTCTCTCCTATATAGATAGATAAATTTGGAACTCTGAATCCAACATGGTTTGTAGTAGCTCTTTGAAACTTGACAAAATAAAGGAGTTTACAGTTTTGTCTCTTTGGTTTTTTTCCTTTTAAATTAGCCCTAGGCACAGTCTGTGGAAAAGCACTTTCATTGAAAATGTTGCTATGCTTCCAAGAAATAAAGAGTTTTCGAAATACCAGCAAATATTTTTTCACATAATCTTGATGATAGTTGGTGGTAATGATCGGTACACAAATCCCACTTGACTCACCAAATTTTGTTCTTGTAGTTTGAAGCGTTCATTTACAGTAGCAGTTTATAATTTTAGGTTTCCCTCTGTTCTCTCCTATATACATAGATAGATGAATTTGGAACTCTAAATTCAACATGGTTTGTAGTAGCTCTTTGAAACTAGAGGAAATAAAGGAGTTCTCAGTTTTGTCTCTATGATTTGTTTCCTCTTCAAGTAGCGCTAAGAAGAGACTGGGGAAAAGCACTTTCATTGGAAGGGGTTGCCAATCTTCCAAGAAATTACGAGTTTCCGAAATACCAGCAAATATTTTTTCACTCAATCTTGATGATACGTGGTGGTAATGACAAGTACACAAATCTCACTTGGCTCACCAAAGTTCGTTCTTCTAGGTTGAAGCGTTCGTCTTCAGTCACAGTTTTTATATGTAGGTTTCACTCTGTTCTCTCTTATATAGATAGATGAATTTGCAACACTAAATTCAACATGGTTTGAAGTAGCTCTTTGAAACTTGACAAAGTAATGTAGTTCTCAGTTTTTTCTCTATGGTTTGTTTCCTCTTTAAGTAGCCCTAGGCACAGACTGTGGAAAAACACTTTCATTGAGAGGGGTTGCCAAGCTACTAAAAAAAAAACGATTTTCCGAAATACCAGCAAATATTATTTCACCCAATCTTGATGATACTTGGTGGTAATGATCGGTACACATTTCCCACTTGACTCACCAAGTTTTGTTCTTGGTTTCAGCGTTCGTCTACAGTAGCAGTTTTTATATTTAGGTTTCACTCTGTTCTCTCCTATATAGATAGATGAATTTTTAACTCTAAATCCAACATGGTTTGTAGTAGCTCTTTGAAACTTGACAAAAAAAAGGATTTCTCCGTTTTGTCTCTATGGTTTGTTTCCTCTTCTAGTAGCCTTATGCAGAGACTGTAAAAGCACTTTCATTGAAAGGGGTTGGCAATCTTCCAAAAAATTACGAGTTTCTGAAATACCAGCAAATATTTTTTCACCCAAACTACATGATACGTGATGGTAATGACAAGTACACCAATCGCACTTGGCTCACCAAATTTTGTTCTTCTCAATTGAAGTGTTCCTTTACAGTTCCAGTTTTAATTTTAGGTTTCCCTTTGTTCTCTCCTACATAGACAGACAAATTTTAACTCTAAATCCAACATGGTTTGTAGTAGCTCTTTGAAACTTGACAAAATAAAGGAGTTCTCAGTTTTGTTTCCATGGTTGTTTTCGTCTTCAAGTAGCCCAAGGCTCAGACTGTGGAAAAGCACTTTCATTGAGAGGGGTTGCCAATCTTCTAAGAAATAACGAGTTTCTGAAATACCAGCAAATATTTTTTTCACCGAATCTTGATGATACGTTGTGGTAATGACAAGTACACAAATCCCACTTGGCTCACCAAATTTTGTTCTTCTAGGTTGAAGCGTTCCTTTACAGTAGCAGTTTATATTTTTAGGTTTCACTCTGTTCTCTCCTATATAGATAGATGAATTTGGAACTCTAAATCCAACATGGTTAGTAGTAGCTCGTTGAAACTTGAAAAAATAGAGCAGTTCTCAGTTTTATCTCTATTGTTTGTTTCCTCTTCAAAGAGCCCTACACACAGACTGTGGAAAAGCACTTTCATTGAGAGGGGTTGCAAATCTTCTAAGAAAGAACGAGTTTCCGAAATACCAGCAAATATTTTTTCACGCAATCTTGATGATAATTGGTGGTAATGATCAGTACACAATTCCCACTTGGCTCACCAAATTTTGTTCTTCTACTTTGAAGCGTTCGTCTACAGAAGCAGTTTTTATATTTAGGTTTCGATCTGTTCTCTCCTATATAGATAGATGAATTTGGAACTCTAAATACAACATGGTTTGTAGTAGCTCTTTGAACCCTGACAAAAAAAAAGGAGTTCTCAGTTTTGTCTCTATGGTTTGTTTCCTCTTCAAGTAGCCCTAAGCAGAGACTGTGGAAAAGCACATTCATTGAAAGGGGGTGCCAAGCTTCCAAGAAATAACTAGTTTCCGAAATACCAGCAAATATTTTTTCACCCAATCTTGATGATACTTGGTGGTAATGATCAGTACACAAATACCACCTGGCTCACCAAATTTTGTTATTCTTGGTTGAAGCGTTCGTCTACAGTAGCAGTTTTTATATTTAGATTCCACTCTGTTCTCTTATATGTAGATAGATGATGTTGGAACTATAAATCCAACATGGTTTGTAGTAGCTCTTTGAAACGTGACAAAATAAAGGAGTTCTCAGTTTTTTCTCTATGGTTTGTTTCCTCTTCAAGTAGCCCTAGGCACAGACTGTGAAAAAGCACTTTCATTGAAAGGGGTTGCCAAGCGTCCAAGAAATAACGAGTTTCCGAAATACCAGGAAATATTTTTTCACCCAAACTTGATGATACGTGGTGGTATTGACAAGTACGCAAATCCCTCTTGGCTCACCAAATTTTGTTCTTCTATGTTGAAGTGTTCCTTTACAGTAGCAGTTTTTATTTTTAGGTTTCACTCTGTTCTCTCTTATATAGACAGATGAATTTGGAACTCTAAATCCAACATGGTTTGTAGTAGCTTTTTGAAACTAGACAAAATAAAGGAGTACTCAGTTTTGTCTCTATGGTTTGTTTCCTCTTCAAGTAGCCCTAGGCACAGACTGTGGAAAAGCACTTTCATTGAGAGGGGTTGCCAAGCTTCTAAGAAATAATGAGTTTCCGAACTACCAGCAAATATTTTTTCACCCAAACTTGTTGATACGTGGTGGTAATAACAAGTACTCAAATCCCACTTTGCTCACCAAATGTTGTTCTTCTAGGTTGAAGCGTTCCTTTACAGTAGCAGTTTTTATTTTTAGCTTTCACTCTGTTCTCTCCTATATAGATAGATGAATTTGGAACTCTAAATCCAACATGGTTAGTAGTAGCCCGTTGAAACTGAAAAAATAAAGGAGTTCTCAGTTTTGTCTCTATGGTTTGTTTCCTCTTCAAGTAGGCCTAGTCACAGATTGTGAAAAAGCACTTTCATTGAGGAAGTTGCCAAGCTTCTAAGAAATAACGAGTTTCCGAAATACCAGCAAATATTTTTTCACCCAATCTTGATGATACTGGGTGGTAATGATCAGTACACAAATCCCACTTGGCTCACCAAATTTTGTTCTTCTAGGTTGAAGCGTTCGTCTAAAATATCAGTTTTATATTTAGGTTTTCCTCTGTTCTCTATTATATAGATAGATGAATTTGGAACACTAAATCCACCATGGTTTGTAGTAGCTCTTTGAATCTTGACAAAAAAAAGGAGTTCTCAGTTTTGTCTCTATGGTTTGTTTCCTCTTCAAGTAGCCCTAAGCAGAGACTGTGAAAAAGCACTTTCATTGAAAGGGGTTGCCAATCTTCCAAGAAATAACGAGTTTCAGAAATACCAGGAAATATTTTTTCACCCTATCTTGATGATACTTGGTGGTAATGATCAGTACACAAATCCCACTTGGCTCACCAAATTTTGTTCTTCTTGGTTTAAGCCTTCGTCTACAGTAGCAATTTTTATATTTAGGTTTACCTCTGTTTTCTCCTATATAGATAGATGAATTTGGAACTCTAAATCCAACATGGTTTGAAGTAGCTCTTTAAAACTTGACAAAAAAAAGGAGTTCTCAGTTTTGTCTCTATGGTTTGTTTCCTCTTCAATTATACCCTATGCAGAGACTGTGGAAAAGCACTTTCATTGAAAGGGGTTGGCAAGCTTTCAAAAAATTACGAGATTGCGAAATACCAGCAAATATTTTTTCACCCAATCTTGATGATACGTGGTGGTAATGACAAGTACACAAATCCCACTTGGCTCACCAAATTTTGTTCTTCTAGGTTGAAGCGTTCCTTTACAGTAGCAGTTTTTATTTTTAGGTTTCACTCTGTACTCTCCTATGTAGATAGATGAATTTGGAACTCTAAATCCAACATCGTTAGTAGTAGCCATTTGAAACTTGAAAAAATAAAGGAGTTCTCAGTTTTGTCTCTATGGTTTGTTTCCTCTTCAATAGGCCTAGGCACAGACAGTGGAAAAGCACTTTCATTGAGGAAGTTGCCAAGCTTCTAAGAAATAACGAGTTTCCGAAATACCAGCAAATATTTTCTCACCCAATCTTGATGATACTTGGTGGTAATGATCAGAACACAAATCTCACTTGGCTCACCAAATTTTGATCTTCTAGGTTGAAGCGTTCGTCTACAGTAGCATTTTTTATATGTAGGTTTCACTTTGTTCTCTCTTATATAGATAGATGAATTCGGAACTCTAAATTCAACATGGTTTGTAGTAGCTTTTTGAAACTTGACAAATTAAAGGAGTTCTCATTTTTGTCTCTATGGTTTGTTTCTCTTCAAGTAGCCCTAGGCACAGACTGTGGAAAAGCACTTTCATTGAGAGGGGTTGCCAAGCTTCAAAGAAATAATGAGTTTCCGAACTACCAGCAAATATTTTTTCACCCAATCTTAATGATACTTGGTGGTAATGATCAGTAAAAAAATCCCACTTGGCTCACCAAATTTTGTTCTTCTATGTTGAAGCGTTCATCTTAAATAGCGGTTTATATATTTAGATTTCACTCTGTTCTCTATTATATAGATAGATGAATTTAGAACTCTAAATCCAACATGGTTTGCAGTAGCTCTTTGAAACTTGACAAAATAAAGGAGTTCTCAGTTTCGTCTCTATTGTTTGTTGCCTCTTCAAGTAGCCCTAGGCTCAGACTGTGGAAAAGCACTTTCCTTGAGAGGGGTTGCCAAGCTTCTAAGAAATAACGAGTTTCCGAAATACCAGGAAATATTTTTTCACCCAATCTTGATGATACGTGGTGGTATTGACAAGAACACAAATCCCTCTTTGTTCACCAAATTTTGACTTCTAGGTTGAAGTGTTCCTTTACAGTAGCAGTTTTTATTTTTAGGTTTCACTCTGTTCTCTCTTATATAGATAGATGAATTTGGAACTCTAAATCCAACATGGTTTGTAGTAGCTTTTTGAAACTAGACAAAATAAAGGAATAGTCAGTTTTGTCTCTATGGTTTGTTTCCTCTTAAAGTAGCCCTAGGCACAGACTGTGGAAAAGCACTTTCACTGAGAGGGGTTGCCAAGCTTCTAAGAAATAACAAGTTTCCGAACTACCAGCAAATATTTTTTCACCCAATCTTGATGATACGTGGTGGTAATGACAAGTACACAAATCCCACTTGGCTCACCAAATTTTGTTCTTCTAGGTTGAAGCGTTCCTTTACAGGAGCAGTTTTTATTTTTAGGTTTCACTCTGTTCTCTCCAATGTAGATAGATGAATTTGGAACTCTAAATCCAACATGGTTAGTAGTAGCCCTTTGAAACTTGAAAAAATAAAGAAGTACTCAGTTTTGTCTCTATGGTTTGTTGCCTCTTCAAGTAGGCCTAGGCACAGACTGTGGAAAAGCACTTTCATTGAGGAAGTTGCCAAGCGTCTAAGAAATAACGAGTTTCCGAAATACCAGCAAGTGTTTTTTCACCCAAACTTGATGATACTTGGTGGTAATGATCAGTACACAAATTCCACTTGGCTCACCAAATTTTGTTCTTCTAGGTTGAAGCGTTCGTCTACAGTAGCATTTTTTATATATAGGTTTCACTCTAATCTCTATTATATAGATAGATGAATTTGGAACTCTAAATTCAACATAGTTTGCAGTAGCTCTTTGAAACTTGACAAAATAAAGGAGTTCTCAGTTTCATCTCTATGGATTGTTTCCTCTTCAAGTAGACCTAGGCACAGACTGTGGAAAAGCACTTTCCTTGAGAGGGGTTGCCAAGCTTCTAAGAAATAACGAGTTTCTGAAATACCAGGAAATATTTTTTCACCCAATATTGATGATACGTGGTGGTAGTGACAAGTACACAAATCCCTCTTGGCTCACCAAATTTTGTTCTTCTAGGTTGAAGCGTTCCTTTACAGTAGCAGTTTTCATTTTTAGGTTTCACTCTGTTCTCTCCTATATAGATAGATGAATTTGGAACTATAATCCAACATGGTTTGTAGTAGCACTTTGAAACTTGAAAAAATAAATGGAGTTCTCAGTTGCTTCTCTATGGTTTGTTTCCTCTTAAAGTAGCCCTAGGCACAGACTGTGGTAAAGCACTTTCATTGAGAGGGGTTGCCAAGCTACTAAGATAGAACGAGTTTCCGAAATACCAGCAAACATTTTTTTCACCAAACTTGATGATACTTGGTGGTAATGATCAGTACACAAATCCCACTTGGCTCACCAAATTTTGTTGTTCCAGGTTGAAGCGTTAGTCTAAAATATCAGTTTTTATATTTAGGTTTTCCTCTGTTCTCTATTATATAGATAGATGAATTTGGAACTCTGAATCCAGCATGGTTTGCAGTACCTCTTTGAAACTTGACAAAATAATGCAGTTCTCAGTTTTGTCTCTATGGTTTGTTTCCTCTTCAAGTAGCCCTAGCACCGACTGTGGAAAAGCACGTTCATATAGAGGGGTTGCCAAGCTTCTAAGAAATAACTAGTTTCCGAAATACAAGCAAATATTTTTTCACCGAATCTTGATGATACGTGGTGGTAATGATCAGTACACAAATCCCAATTGGCTCACGAAATTTTGTTCTTCCAGGTTGAAGCATAAGTCTACAGTAGCAGTTTTTTATTTTGGTTCCACTCTGTTCTCTTCTACATAGATAGATGAATTTGGAACGCTAAATCCAACATGGTTTGTAGTAGCTCTTGGAAACTTGACAAAATAAAGGAGTTCTCAGGTTTGTCTCTATGGTTTGTTTCCTCTTCAAGTAGCCCTAGGCACAGACGGTTTAAAAGCAATTTCATTGAGAGGGGTTGCCAAGCTTCTAAGAAATAACGAGTTTCTGACATACCAGCAAATATTTTTTTACCCAATCTTGATGACACTTGGTGGTAATGATCAGTACACAATTCCCACTTGGCTCACCAAATTTTGTTCTTCTAGGTATAAGCGTTCGTCTACAGCAGCAGTTTTTATATTTAATTTTCGATCTGTTCTCTCCTATATAGATAGATGAATTTGGAACTCTAAATCCAACATGGTTTGTAGTAGCTCTTTGAATCTTGACAAAAAAAAAGGAGTTCTCAGTTTTGTCTCTATGGTTTGTTTCCTCTTCAAGTAGCCTAAGCAGAGACTGTGGAAAAGCACTTTCATTGAAAGGGGTTGCTAAGCTTCCAAGAAATAACGAGTTTCCGAAATACCAGCAAATATTTTTTCACCCAATCTTGATGATACTTGGTGGTAATGGTCAGTACACAAATCCCACTTGGCTCACTAAATCGTGTTCTTCTAGGTTGAAGCGTTCGTTTACATAGCAGTTTTTATTTTTTAGGTTTCAATTTGTTCTCTCCTATATAGATAGATGAATTTGGAACTCTAAATACAACATGGTTTGTAGTAGCTCTTTGAAACTTGACAAAATAAAGAAGTTCTCAGTTTTTTCTCTATGGTTTGTTCCCTCTTCAAGTAGCCTTATGCAGAGACTGTGGAAAAGCACTTTCATTGAAAGGGGTTGGCAAGCTTCCAAAAAATTACGAGTTTCCGAAATACCAGCATATATTTTTTCACCCAATCTTGATGATACGTGGTGGTAATGAGAAGTACACAAATCGCACTTGGCTCACCAAGTTTTGTTCTTCTAGGTTGAAGTGTTCTTTACAGTAGCAGTTTTTATTTTTAGGGTTCCCTCTGTTCTCTCCTATATAGATAAATGAATTTGGAACTCTAAATCCAACCTGGTTTGTAGTAGCTATTTGAAACTTGACAAAATAAAGGAGTTCTCAGTTTTGTCTCTATGGTTTGTTTCCTCTTCAAGTAGCCCTAGGCACAGACTGTGGAAAAGCACTTTCATTGAGAGGGGTTGCCAAGCTTCTAAGAAAAAAACGAGTTCCCGAAATACCAGCAAATATTTTTTTCACCGAATCTTGATGATACTTGGTGGTAATGACAAGTACACAAATCCCACTTGGATCACCAAATTTTGTTCTTCTAGGTTGAAGCGTTCCTTTACAGTAGCAGTTTTTATTTTTGGGTTTCACTCTGTTCTGTCCTATATAGATAGATGAATTTGGAACTCTAAATCCAACATGGTTTTTAGTAGCTCTTTGACTTTGACAAAATAAACGAGTTCTCAGTTTTGTATCTATGTATTGTTTCCTCTTCAAGTAGCCCTAGGCACAGACTGTGGAAAAGCACTTTCATTGAGAGGGGTTGCCAAGCTTCTAAGAAATAACGAGTTTCCGAAATACCAGCAAATATTTTTTCACCCAATCTTGATGATACGTGGTGGTAATGACAAGTACACAAATCCCACTTGGCTCACCAAATTTTGTTCGTCTAGGTTGAAGCGTTCGTCTACAGTAGCAGTTTTTATATTTTTTTTTCCTCTCTTTTCTCCTATATAGATAGATGAATTTGCAACTATAAATCCAACATGGTTTGTAGTAGTTCTTTGAAACTTGACAAAAAAAGGAGTTCTCAGTTTTGTCTCTATGGTTTGTTTCTCTTTAAGTAGCCCTAGGCACAGATTGTGGAAAAGCATTTTCATTGAGAAGTGTTGCGAAGCTTCAAAGATATAACGAGTTTCCGAAATACCAGCAAATATTTTTTCACCCAATCTTGATGATACTTGGTGGTAATGATCACTACACAAATCCCACTTGGCTCACCAAATTTTGTTCTTCTTAGGTGAAGCTTTCCTTTACAGTAGCACTTTTTATTTTTAGGTTTCACTCTGTTCTCTCCTATATAAACAGATGAATATGGAACTCTAAGTCCAACATGGTTTGTAGTAGCTCTTTGAAACTTGACAAAATAAAGGAGTTCTCAGTTTTGTCTCTATGGTTTGTTTTCTCTTCAAGTAGCCCTAGGCACAGACTGTGGAACAGCAGTTTCATTGAGAGGGGTTGCCAAGCTACTTAGAAATAAAGAGTTTCCGAAATACCAGAAAATATTTTTTCACCCAATCTTGATGATACGTGGTGGTAATGATCAGTACACAAATCCCACTTGGCTCACCAAATTTTGTTCTTCTAGGTTGAAGCGTTCATCTAGAGTAGCAGTTTTTATATTTAGGTTTCATGCTGTTCTCTCCCTATATAGATAGATTAATTTGGAACTGAAAATCCAACATGGATTGCAGTAGGTCTTTGTAACTTGACAAAAAAAAGCAGTTCTCAGGTTTGTCTCTATTGTTTGTTTACTCTTCAAGTAGCCCTAGGCACAGACTGTGGACCAGCACTTTTCATTGAGGGGGGTTGCCAAGCTTCTAAGAAATAACGAGTTTCCGAAATACCAGCAAATATTTTTTCACCCAATCTTGATGATACGTGGTGGTAATGACAAGTACACAAATCCCACTTGGCTCACAAAATTTTGTTCTTCTTGGTTGAAGCGTTCCTTTATAATAGTAGTTTTTATTTTTAGGTTTCACTCTGTTCTCTCCTATATAGATAGATGAATTTGGAACTCTAAATCAAACATGGTTTTTAGTAGCTCTTTGAAACTTGAAAAGATACAGGAGTTCTCAGTTTTGTCTCTATGGTTTATTTCCTCTTCACGTAGCCCAAGGCACAGACTTTGGGAAAGCACTTTCATAGAGAGGGGTTGCCAAGCTACTTAGAAATAACGAGTTTCCAAAATACCAGCAAATATTTCTTCACCCAATCTTGATGATACGTGGTGGTAATGAGCAGTACACAAATGCCACTTGGCTCACCAAATTTTGTTCTTCTTGGTTGAAGCGTTCCTTTACAATAGTAGTTTTTATTTTTAGGTTTCACTCTGTTCTCTCCTATATAGATAGATGGATTTGGACCACTAAATCCAACATGGTTTGTAGTATCTCTTTGAAACTTGAAAAGATACAGGAGTTCTCAGTTTTTGTCTCTCTGGTTTGTTTCCTCTTCACGTAGCCCAAGGCAACTGTCGGAAAGCACTTACATTGAGAGGGGTTATCCAAGAACTTAGAAATAATGAGTGTCCGAAATACCAGCAAATATTTTTTCACCCAATCTTGATGCTACTTGGTGATAATGATTAGTACACAAATCCCACTTGGCTCACCAAATTTTGTTCTTCTAGGTTGAAGCGTTCGTCTACAGTAGCAGTTTTTATATTTAGGTTTCCCTCTGTTCTCTCCTGTATAGATAGATGAATTTGGAAGTCTAAATCCAACTTGGTTTATAGTAGCTCTTTGAAACCTGACAAAAAAAAGGAGTTCTCAGTTTTGTCTGTATGGTTTGTATCCTCTTAAAGTAGCCTTAAGCAGAGACTTTGGAAAAGCACTTTCATTGAAAGACGTTGCCAAGCTTCCAAGAAATTACTAGTTTCCGAAATACCAACAATTTTTTTTCAACCAATCTTGATGATACGTGGTGGTAATGACAAGTACACAAATCCCACTTGGCTCACCAAATATTGTTCTTCTTGGTTTAAGCCTTCGTCTACAGTAGCAATTTTTATATTTATGTTTACCTCTGTTTTCTCCTATATAGATAGATGAATTTGGAACTCTAAATCCAACATGGTTTGAAGTAGCTCTTTAAAACTTGACAAAAAAAAGGAGTTCTCAGTTTTGTCTCTATGGTTTGTTTCCTCTTCAATTATACCCTATGCAGAGACTGTGGAAAAGCACTTTCATTGAAAGGGGTTGGCAAGCTTTCAAAAAATTACGAGATTGCGAAATACCAGCAAATATTTTTTCACCCAATCTTGATGATACGTGGTGGTAATGACAAGTACACAAATCCCACTTGGCTCACCAAATTTTGTTCTTCTAGGTTGAAGCGTTCCTTTACAGTAGCAGTTTTTATTTTTAGGTTTCACTCTGTACTCTCCTATGTAGATAGATGAATTTGGAACTCTAAATCCAACATCGTTAGTAGTAGCCCTTTGAAACTTGAAAAAATAAAGGAGTTCTCAGTTTTGTCTCTATGGTTTGTTTCCTCTTCAATAGGCCTAGGCACAGACTGTGGAAAAGCACTTTCATTGAGGAAGTTGCCAAGCTTCTAAGAAATAACGAGTTTCCGAAATACCAGCAAATATTTTCTCACCCAATCTTGATGATACTTGGTGGTAATGATCAGAACACAAATCTCACTTGGCTCACCAAATTTTGATCTTCTAGGTTGAAGCGTTCGTCTACAGTAGCATTTTTTTATATGTAGGTTTCACTTTGTTCTCTCTTATATAGATAGATGAATTCGGAACTCTAAATTCAACATGGTTTGTAGTAGCTTTTTGAAACTTGACAAATTAAAGGAGTAGTTCTCATTTTTGTCTCTATGGTTTGTTTCTCTTCAAGTAGCCCTAGGCACAGACTGTGGAAAAGCACTTTCATTGAGAGCGGTTGCCAAGCTTCAAAGAAATAATGAGTTTCCGAACTACCAGCAAATATTTTTTCACCCAATCTTAATGATACTTGGTGGTAATGATCAGTAAAAAAATCCCACTTGGCTCACCAAATTTTGTTCTTCTATGTTGAAGCGTTCATGTTAAATAGCGGTTTATATATTTAGATTTCACTCTGTTCTCTATTATATAGATAGATGAATTTAGAACTCTAAATCCAACATGGTTTGCAGTAGCTCTTTGAAACTTGACAAAATAAAGGAGTTCTCAGTTTCGTCTCTATTGTTTGTTGCCTCTTCAAGTAGCCCTAGGCTCAGACTGTGGAAAAGCACTTTCACTGAGAGGGGTTGCCAAGCTTCTAAGAAATAACGAGTTTCCGAAATACCAGGAAATATTTTTTCACCCAATCTTGATGATACGTGGTGGTAATGACAAGTACACAAATCCCACTTGGCTCACCAAATTTTGTTCTTCTAGGTTGAAGCGTTCCTTTACAGGAGCAGTTTTTATTTTTAGGTTTCACTCTGTTCTCTCCAATGTAGATAGATGAATTTGGAACTCTAAATCCAACATGGTTAGTAGTAGCCCTTTGAAACTTGAAAAAATAAAGAAGTACTCAGTTTTGTCTCTATGGTTTGTTGCCTCTTCAAGTAGGCCTAGGCACAGACTGTGGAAAAGCACTTTCATTGAGGAAGTTGCCAAGCGTCTAAGAAATAACGAGTTTCCGAAATACCAGCAAATGTTTTTTCACCCAAACTTGATGATACTTGGTGGTAATGATCAGTACACAAATTCCACTTGGCTCACCAAATTTTGTTCTTCTAGGTTGAAGCGTTCGTCTACAGTAGCATTTTTATATATAGGTTTCACTCTAATCTCTATTATATAGATAGATGAATTTGGAACTCTAAATTCAACATAGTTTGCAGTAGCTCTTTGAAACTTGACAAAATAAAGGAGTTCTCAGTTTCATCTCTATGGATTGTTTCCTCTTCAAGTAGACCTAGGCACAGACTGTGGAAAAGCACTTTCCTTGAGAGGGGTTGCCAAGCTTCTAAGAAATAACGAGTTTCTGAAATACCAGGAAATATTTTTTCACCCAATATTGATGATACGTGGTGGTAGTGACAAGTACACAAATCCCTCTTGGCTCACCAAATTTTGTTCTTCTAGGTTGAAGCGTTCCTTTACAGTAGCAGTTTTCATTTTTAGGTTTCACTCTGTTCTCTCCTATATAGATAGATGAATTTGGAACTATAATCCAACATGGTTTGTAGTAGCACTTTGAAACTTGAAAAAATAAATGGAGTTCTCAGTTACTTCTCTATGGTTTGTTTCCTCTTAAAGTAGCCCTAGGCACAGACTGTGGTAAAGCACTTTCATTGAGAGGGGTTGCCAAGCTACTAAGATAGAACGAGTTTCCGAAATACCAGCAAACATTTTTTTCACCAAACTTGATGATACTTGGTGGTAATGATCAGTACACAAATCCCACTTGGCTCACCAAATTTTGTTGTTCCAGGTTGAAGCGTTAGTCTAAAATATCAGTTTTTATATTTAGGTTTTCCTCTGTTCTCTATTATATAGATAGATGAATTTGGAACTCTGAATCCAGCATGGTTTGCAGTACCTCTTTGAAACTTGACAAAATAATGCAGTTCTCAGTTTTGTCTCTATGGTTTGTTTCCTCTTCAAGTAGCCCTAGCACCGACTGTGGAAAAGCACGTTCATATAGAGGGGTTGCCAAGCTTCTAAGAAATAACTAGTTTCCGAAATACAAGCAAATATTTTTTCACCGAATCTTGATGATACGTGGTGGTAATGATCAGTACACAAATCCCAATTGGCTCACGAAATTTTGTTCTTCCAGGTTGAAGCATAAGTCTACAGTAGCAGTTTTTTATTTTGGTTCCACTCTGTTCTCTTCTACATAGATAGATGAATTTGGAACGCTAAATCCAACATGGTTTGTAGTAGCTCTTGGAAACTTGACAAAATAAAGGAGTTCTCAGGTTTGTCTCTATGGTTTGTTTCCTCTTCAAGTAGCCCTAGGCACAGACGGTTTAAAAGCAATTTCATTGAGAGGGGTTGAAAAGCTTCTAAGAAATAACGAGTTTCTGACATACCAGCAAATATTTTTTCACCCAATCTTGATGACACTTGGTGGTAATGATCAGTACACAATTCCCACTTGGCTCACCAAATTTTGTTCTTCTAGGTATATGCGTTCGTCTACAGCAGCAGTTTTTATATTAATTTTCGATCTGTTCTCTCCTATATAGATAGATGAATTTGGAACTCTAAATCCAACATGGTTTGTAGTAGCTCTTTGAATCTTGACAAAAAAAAGGAGTTCTCAGTTTTGTCTATATGGTTTGTTTCCTCTTCAAGTAGCCTAAGCAGAGACTGTGGAAAAGCACTTTCATTGAAAGGGGTTGCTAAGCTTCCAAGAAATAACGAGTTTCCGAAATACCAGCAAATATTTTTTCACCCAATCTTGATGATACTTGGTGGTAATGGTCAGTACACAAATCCCACTTGGCTCACTAAATCGTGTTCTTCTAGGTTGAAGCGTTCGTTTACATAGCAGTTTTTATTTTTTAGGTTTCAATTTGTTCTCTCCTATATAGATAGATGAATTTGGAACTCTAAATACAACATGGTTTGTAGTAGCTCTTTGAAACTTGACAAAATAAAGAAGTTCTCAGTTTTTTCTCTATGGTTTGTTCCCTCTTCAAGTAGCCCTATGCAGAGACTGTGGAAAAGCACTTTCATTGAAAGTGGTTGGCAAGCTTCCAAAAAATTACGTGTTTCCGAAATACCAGCATATATTTTTTCACCCAATCTTGATGATACGTGGTGGTAATGAGAAGTACACAAATCGCACTTGGCTCACCAAGTTTTGTTCTTCTAGGTTGAAGTGTTCTTTACAGTAGCAGTTTTTATTTTTAGGGTTCCCTCTGTTCTCTCCTATATAGATAAATGAATTTGGAACTCTAAATCCAACCTGGTTTGTAGTAGCTCTTTGAAACTTGACAAAATAAAGGAGTTCTCAGTTTTGTCTCTATGGTTTGTTTCCTCTTCAAGTAGCCCTAGGCACAGACTGTGGAAAAGCACTTTCATTGAGAGGGGTTGCCAAGCTTCTAAGAAAAAAACGAGTTCCCGAAATACCAGCAAATATTTTTTTCACCGAATCTTGATGATACTTGGTGGTAATGAGAAGTACACAAATCCCACTTGGATCACCAAATTTTGTTCTTCTAGGATGAAGCGTTCCTTTACAGTAGCAGTTTTTATTTTGGGGTTTCACTCTGTTCTGTCCTATATAGATAGATGAATTTGAAACTCTAAATCCATGGTTTTTAGTAGCTCTTTGACTTTGACAAAATAAACGAGTTCTCAGTTTTGTATCTATGTATTGTTTCCTCTTCAAGTAGCCCTAGGCACAGACTGTGGAAAAGCACTTTCATTGAGAGGGGTTGCCAAGCTTCTAAGAAATAACGAGTTTCCGAAATACCAGCAAATATTTTTTCACCCAATCTTGATGATACGTGGTGGTAATGACAAGTACACAAATCCCACTTGGCTCACCAAATTTTGTTCGTCTAGGTTGAAGCGTTCGTCTACAGTAGCAGTTTTTATATTTTTTTTTCCTCTCTTTTCTCCTATATAGATAGATGAATTTGCAACTATAAATCCAACATGGTTTGTAGTAGTTCTTTGAAACTTGACAAAAAAAGGAGTTCTCAGTTTTGTCTCTATGGTTTGTTTCTCTTTAAATAGCCCTAGGCACAGATTGTGGAAAAGCATTTTCATTGAGAAGTGTTGCGAAGCTTCAAAGATATAACGAGTTTCCGAAATACCAGCAAATATTTTTTCACCCAATCTTGATGATACTTGGTGGTAATGATCATTACACAAATCCCACTTGGCTCACCAAATTTTGTTCTTTTTAGGTGAAGCTTTCCTTTACAGTAGCACTTTTTATTTTTAGGTTTCACTCTGTTCTCTCCTATATAAACAGATGAATATGGAACTCTAAGTCCAACATGGTTTGTAGTAGCTCTTTGAAACTTGACAAAATAAAGGAGTTCTCAGGTTTGTCTCTATGGTTTGTTTTCTCTTCAAGTAGCCCTAGGCACAGACTGTGGAACAGCAGTTTCATTGAGAGGGGTTGCCAAGCTACTTAGAAATAACGAGTTTCCGAAATACCAGAAAATATTTTTTCACCCAATCTTGATGATACGTGGTGGTAATGATCAGTACACAAATTCCACTTGGCTCACCAAATTTTGTTCTTCTAGGTTGAAGCGTTCATCTAGAGTAGCAGTTTTTATATTTAGGTTTCATGCTGTTCTCTCCTATATAGATAGATTAATTTGGAACTGAAAATCCAACATGGATTGCAGTAGGTCTTTGTAACTTGACAAAAAAAAGCAGTTCTCAGGTTTGTCTCTATTGTTTGTTTACTATTCAAGTAGCCCTAGGCACAGACTGTGGACCAGCACTTTCATTGAGGGGGGTTGCCAAGCTTCTAAGAAATAACGAGTTTCCGAAATACCAGCAAATATTTTTTCACCCAATCTTGATGATACGTGGTGGTAATGACAAGTACACAAATCCCACTTGGCTCACAAAATTTTGTTCTTCTTGGTTGAAGCGTTCCTTTATAATAGTAGTTTTTATTTTTAGGTTTCACTCTGTTCTCTCCTATATAGATAGATGAATTTGGAACTCTAAATCAAACATGGTTTTTAGTAGCTCTTTGAAACTTGAAAAGATACAGGAGTTCTCAGTTTTTGTCTCTATGGTTTATTTCCTCTTCACGTAGCCCAAGGCACAGACTTTGGGAAAGCACTTTCATAGAGAGGGGTTGCCAAGCTACTTAGAAATAACGAGTTTCCAAAATACCAGCAAATATTTTTTCACCCAATCTTGATGATACGTGGTGGTAATGAGCAGTACACAAATGCCACTTGGCTCACCAAATTTTGTTCTTCTTGGTTGAAGGGTTCCTTTACAATAGTAGTTTTTATTTTTAGGTTTCACTCTGTTCTCTCCTATATAGATAGATGAATTTGGACCACTAAATCCAACATGGTTTGTAGTAGCTCTTTGAAACTTGAAAAGATACAGGAGTTCTCAGTTTTGTCTCTCTGGTTTGTTTCCTCTTCACGTAGCCCAAGGCACAGACTGTCGGAAAGCACTTTCATTGAGAGGGGTTATCCAAGAACTTAGAAATAATGAGTGTCCGAAATACCAGCAAATATTTTTTCACCCAATCTTGATGCTACTTGGTGATAATGATTAGTACACAAATCCCACTTGGCTCACCAAATTTTGTTCTTCTAGGTTGAAGCGTTCGTCTACAGTAGCAGTTTTTATATTTAGGTTTCCCTCTGTTCTCTCCTGTATAGATAGATGAATTTGGAAGTCTAAATCCAACTTGGTTTATAGTAGCTCTTTGAAACCTGACAAAAAAAAGGAGTTCTCAGTTTTGTCTGTATGGTTTGTATCCTCTTAAAGTAGCCTTAAGCAGAGACTTTGGAAAAGCACTTTCATTGAAAGACGTTGCCAAGCTTCCAAGAAATTACTAGTTTCCGAAATACCAACAATTTTTTTTCAACCAATCTTGATGATACGTGGTGGTAATGACAAGTACACAAATCCCACTTGGCTCACCAAATTTTGTTCTTCTAGGTTGAAGCGTTCCTTTGCAGTAGCACTTTTTATTTTTATGTTTCACTCTGTTCTCTCGTATATAAATAGATGAATAAGGAACTCTAAGTGCAACATGGTATGTAGTAGCTCTTTGAAACGTGAGAAAATAAAGGAGTTCTCAGTTTTGTCTCTATGGTTTGTTTCCTCTTCAAGTAGCGCGAGGCACAGACTGTGGAAGAGCACTTTCATTGAGAGGGGTTTCCAAGCATCTAAGAAATAACGAGTTTCCAAATTACCAGTAAATATTTTTTCACCCAATCTTGATCATACGTGGTGGTAATGATCAGTACACAAATCCAACTTTACTCACCAAATTTTGTTCTTCTAGTTTGAAGCGTTCATTTACAGTAGCACTTTATATTTTTAGGTTTCCCTTTGATCTGTCCTATATAGATAGATGAATTTGGAACTCTAAATCCAACGTGGTTTGTAGTAGCTCTTTGAAACTTGACCAAAAAAAAGTAGGTCTCAGTTTTGTCTCTATGATTTGTTTCATCTTCAAGTAGCCCTAAGCAGAGACTGTGGAAAAGCACTTTCATTGAAAGGGGTTGCCAAGCTTCCAAGAAATTACGAGTTTTCGAAATACCAGCAAATATATTTTCACCCAATCTTCATGATATGTAGAGGTAATGACAAGTACATAAATCCCACTTGGCTCACCAAATTTTGTTCTTATAAGTTGAAGGTTTCGTTTACAGAAGCAGTTTTTATTTTTAGGTTTCACTCTGTTCTCTCCTATATAGATAGATGAATTTGGAACTCTAAATCCAACATGGTTTCTAGTAGCTCTTTGAAAATTGACAAAACAATGGAGTTCTCAGTTTTGTCTCTACGGTTTGTTTTCTCTTCAAGTAGAACTAGGCACAGACTGTGGAAAAGCACTTTCATTGAAAGGGTTTGCCAAGCTTCCAAGAAATAACGAGTTTCCGAAATACCAGCAAATATTTTTTCACCCAATCTTGATGTTGCTTGGTGGTAATGATCGGTACACAAATTCCACTTGGCTCACCAAATTTTGTTCTTATAGTTGAATCGTTCATTTACAGTAGCATTTTATATTTTTAGGTTTCCCTCTGTACTCTCCTATATAGATAGATAAATTTGGAACTCCAAATCCAACATGGTTTGTAGTAGCTCTTTGAAACTTGACAAAAAAAGTAGATCTCAGTTTTGTCTCTAGGGTTTGTTTCCTCTTCAAGTAGCCCTATGGCGAGACTGTGGAAAATCACTTTCATTGAAAGGGGTTGCCAACCTTTCAAGAAATTACGAGTTTCCGAAATACCAGCAAATATTTTTTCACCCAATCTTGATGATGCTTGGTGGTAATGATCGGTACACAAACTCCACTTGGCTCACCAAATTTTGTTCTTATAGGTTGAATCGTTCGTTTACAGTAGCATTTTATATTTTTAGGTATCCCTCTGTACTCTCCTATGTAGATAGATGAATTTGGAACTCTAAATCCAACATGGTTTGTAGTAGCTCTTTGAAACTTGACAAAAAAATAGATCTCAGTTTTGTCTCTAGGGTTTGTTTCCTCTTCAAGTAGCCCTATGGCGAGACTGTGGAAAATCACTTTCATTGAAAGGGGTTGCCAACCTTTCAAGAAATTATGAGTTTCCGAAATACCAGCAAATATTTTTTCACCCAAAATTGATGATACATGGTGGTAATGATCAGTACACAAATCCCACTTGGCTCACCAAATTTTGATCTTCTAGGTTGAAGTGTTCATTTACAGTAGCAGTTTTTATTTTTAGGGTTCACTCTGTTCTCTCCTATATAGATAGATGAATTTGGAACTCTAAATACAACATGGTTTCTAGTAGCTCTTTGAATCTTGACAAAATAAAGGAGTTCTCAGTTTTGTGTCTATTTTTTGTTTCCTCTTCAAGTACCCCTAGGAACAGACTGAGGAAAAGCACTTTCATTGAGAGGGGTTGCCAAGCTTCTAAGAAATAACGAGTTTCCGAAATACCAGCAAGTATTTTTTCACCCAATCTTGAGGATACTTGGTGGTGATGATCAGTATACAAATCCCACTTGGCTCAACAAATTTTGTTCTTCTAGATTGAAGCGTTCGTCTACAGTAGCAATTTTTTTATTTAGGTTTCACTCTGTTCTCTCCTATATAGATAGATGAATTTGGAACTCTAAATCCAACATGTTTTGTAGTAGTTCTTTGAAACTTGGCAAAATAACGGAATTCTCAGATTTGTCTCTATGATTTCTTTCCGCTTCAAGTAGCTCTAAGCACTGACTGTGGAAAAGCACATTCATTGATAGGGGTTGCCAAGCTTCCAAGAAATTACGAGTTTCTGAAATACCACCAAATATATTTTCACCCCATCTTGATGATACTTGGTGGTAATGATCAGTACACAAATCCCACTTGGCTCACCAAATTTTGTTCTTCTAGGTTGAAGCGTTCGTCAACAGTAGCAGTTTTTATGTTTAGGTTTCACTCTGTTCTCTCCTATATGGATAGATGAATTTGGAACTCTAAATCCAACATGGTTTGTTGTAGCTCTTTGAAATTTGACAAAATAAAGGAGTTCTGAGTTTTGTCTCTATGATTTGTTTAATCTTCAAGTAGCCCTAGGCAGAGACTGTGGAAAAGCACTTTCAATGAGTGGGGTTGCCAAGCTTCTAAGAAATAACGAGTTTCCGAAATACCAGCACATATTTTTTCATCCAATCTTGAGGATACTTGGTGGTGATGATCAGTATACAAATCCCACTTGGCTCAACAAATTTTGTTCTTCTAGGTTGAAGCGTTCGTCTACAGTAGCAATTTTTTTTATTTAGGTTTCACTCTGTTCTCTCCTATATAGATAGATGAATTTGGAACTCTAAATCCAACTTGGTTTGTAGTAGCTCTTTGAAACTTGACAAAATAAAGGAGTTCTCAGTTTAGTCTTTATGGTTTGTTTCCTCTTCACGTAGCCCTAGGCACAGACTGTGGAAAAGCACTTTAATTGAGAGGGGTTGCCAAGCTTCTAAGAAATAACGAGTTTCCGAAAACCAGCAAATATTTTTCATCCAATCTTGAGGATACTTGGTGGTGATGATCAGTATACAAATCCCACTTGGCTCACCAAATTTTGTTCTTCTAGGTTGAAGCGTTTGTCTACAGGAGCAGTTTTTATGTTTAGGTTTCACTCTGTTCCCTTTATATAGAAAGATGAATTTGGAACTCTAAATCCAACATGGTTTGTAATGGCTCCTTGAAACTTGACAAAATAAAGGAGTTCTCAGTTTTGTCTCTATGGTTTGTTTCCTCTTCAAGTAGCCCCAGGCACAAATGGTGGAAAAGCACTTTCATTGAGAGGGTTGCCAAGCTTCCAAGAAATTACGAGTTTCCTAAAAACCAGCAAATACTTTTTCACCCAATCTTGATGATACTTGGTGGTAATGATCGGTACACAAATCCCACTTGACTCACCAAATATTGTTCTTCTAGCTTGATGCGTTCGTTTTCAGTAGCAGTTTTTATTTTTAGGTTTCTCTCTGTTCTCTCATACATAGATAGATGAATTTGGAACTCTAAATCCAACATGGTTTGTAGTAGCTCTTTGAAAATTGACAAAATAAAGGAGTTCTCAGTTTTGTCTCTATGGCTTGTTTCCTCTTCAAGTAGCCCCAGGCACGAACGGTGGAAAAGCACTTTCTTTGAGAGGTTGCCAAGCTTCCAAGAAAATACGAGTTTCCGAAATACCAGCAAATATTTTTCACCCAATCTTGATGATACTTGGTGGTGATGATCAGTATACAAATCCCACTTGGCTCAACAAGTTTTGTTCTTCTAGGTTGAAGCGTTCGTCTACAGTAGCAATTTTTTTATTTAGGTTTCACTCTGTTCTCTCCTATAGAGATAGATGAATTTGGAAGTCTAAATCCAACATGGTTTGTAGTAGCTCTTTGAAACTTGACAAATAAAGGAGTTCTCTGTTTTGTCTCTATGATTTGTTTCCGCTTCAAGTAGCCTAAGCAGTGACTGTGGAAAAGCACTTTCTTGAGAGGGGTTGCCAAGCTTCCAAGAAATTATGAGTTTCCGAAATACCAGCAAATATTTTTTCACCCAATCTTGATGATACATGGTGTTTACGAACGGTACACAAATCCCACTTCACTCACCAAATTTTGTTCTTCTATGTTGAAGAGTTCGTTTTCAGTAGCAGTTTTTATTTTTATTTTTCACTCTGTTCTCCCCTATATAGAGATGAATTTGGAACTCTAAATCCAACATGGATTGTAGTAGCTCTTTGAACCTTGACAAAATAAAGGAGTTCTCAGTTTTGTCTCTATGGTTAGTTTCGTCTTCAAGTAGCCCTAGGCAAGAGTGTGGAAAATCACTTTCATTGAGAGGGGTTGCAAAGCTTCTAAGAAATAACTAGTTTCGAAATACCAGCAAATATTTTTTCACCCAATCTTGATGATACGTGGTTGTAATGACAAGTCCACAAATCCCACTTGGCTCACCAAATTTTGTTCTTCTACTTTGAAGCGTTCGTTTACAGTAGCAGTTTTATGTTTAGGTTTCACACTGTTCTCTCCTATATAGATAGATGAATTTGGAACTCTAAATCCAACATGGTTTGTAGTAGCTCTTTGACACTTGACAAAATAAAGTAGTTCTCAGTTTTGTCTCTATGGTTTGTTTCCTCTTCAAGTACCCCTAGGAACAGACTGAGGAAAAGCACTTTCATTGAGTGGGGTTGCCAAGGTTCTAAGAAATAACGAGATTCCGATATACCAGCAAATATTTTTTCACGCAAACTTGATGACACTTGGTCGTAATGATCAGCACACAAATCCCACTTGGCTCACCAAATTTTGTTCTTCTAGGTTGAAGCGTTCGTCTACAATAGCACTTTTATATTTAGGTTTCACTTTGTTCTCTCCTATATAGATAGATGAATTTCGAACTCTAAATACAACATGGTTTGTAGTAGCTCTTTGAAACTTGACAAAATAAAGGAGTTCTCAGTTTTGTCTGTATGATTTCTTTCCGCTTCAATAGCCGTAAGCAGTGACTGTGGAAAAGCACATTCATTGATAGGCGTTACCAAGCTTCAAAGAAATTACGAGTTTCCGAAATACCAGCAAATACTTTTTCACCCAATCTTGATGATACTTGGTGGTAATGACCAGTACAAAAATCCCACTTGTCTCACCAAATTTTGTTCTTCTAGGTTGAAGCGTTCGTCTACTGGAGCAGTTTTTATGTTTAGGTTTCACTCTTTTCTCTCCTATATGGATAGATGAATTTGGAACTCTAAATCCAACATGGTTTGTAGTAGCTCTTTGAAACTTGACAAAATAAAGGAGTTCTCAGTTTTGTCTCTATGGTTTGTTTCCTCTTCAATTAGCCCTAGGCAGAGACTGTGGAAAAGCACTTTCATTGAGAGGGGTTGCCAAGCTTCTAGGAAATAACGAGTTTCCGAAATACCAGCAAATATTTTTTCATCCAATCTTGAGGATACTTGGTGGTGATGATCAGTATACAAATCCCACTTGGCTCAACAAATTTTGTTCTTCTAGTTTGAAGCGTTCGTTTACAGTAGCAGTTTTTATTTTTAGGTTTCTCTCTGTTCTCTCCTATAGAGATAGATGAATGTGGAACTCTAAATCCAACATGGTTTGTAGTAGCTCTTTGAAACTTGACAAAATAAAGGAGTGCTCAGTTTTGTCTCTATGGTTTGTTTCCTCTTCCAGTAGCCCTAGGCACAGACGGTGGAAAAGCACTTTCATTAAGAGGGGTTGCCAAGCTTCCAAGAAATTACGAGTTTCCGAAACACCAGCAAATATTTTTCACCCAATCTTGATGATACTTGGTGGTAATGATCGGTACACAAATCCCACTTGACTCACCAATTTTATTCATCTAGGTTGATGCATTCGTTTTCAGTAGCAGTTTTTATTTTTAGGTTTCACTCTGTTCTCTCCTATATAGATAGATGAATTTGGAACTCTAAATCCAACATGGTTTGTAGTAGCTCTTTGAAACTTGACAAAATAAAGGAGTTCTCAGTTTTGTCTCTATGATTTGTTTCCGCTTCAAGTAGCCCTAAGCAGAGACTGTGGAAAAGCACTTTCATTGAGAGTGGTTGCCCAGCTTCCAAGAAATTACGAGTTTCCGAAATACCAGCAAACATTTTTTCACCCAATCTTGATGATACTTGGTGGTAATGATCGGTACACAAATCCCACTTGGCTCACCAAATTTTGTTCTTCTAGGTGGAAGCGTTCATCTACAGTAACAGTTTTTATTCTTAGGTTTCACTCTGTTCTCTCCTATACAGATAGATGAATTTGGAACTCTAAATCCAACATGGTTTGTAGTAGCTCTTTGAAACTTGAAAAATAAAAGAGTTCTTAGTTTTGTCTCTATGGTTTTTTTCCTCTTAAAGTAGCCCTGGGCACTGACTGTGGAAAAGCACTTTCATTGAGAGGGGTTGCCAAACTTCCAAGAAATTACGAGTTTCTGAAATACCAGCAAATATTTTTTCACTCAATCTTGATGATACTTGGTGGTAATGATCGTTACACAAATACAACTTGACTCACGAAATTTTTTCTTCTAGGTTGAAGCGCTCATTTACACTAACAGTTTTTATTTTTAGGTTTCATTCTGTTCTCCCCTATATAGACAGATGAATTTGGAACTCTAAATCCAATATCGTTTGTAGTAGCTCTTTGAAACTTGACAAAATAAAGGAGTTCTCAGTTTTGGTTCTATGATTTTGTTTCCGCTTCTGGTAACCCTAAGCAGAGACTGTGGAAAAGCACTTTCATTGAGAGGTGTTGCCAAGCTTCCAAGAAATTACGAGTTTCCGAAATACCAGCAAATATTTTTCACCCAATCTTGATGATACTTGGTGGTAATGATCGTTACACAAATCCCAATTGGCTCACCAAATTTTGTTCTCCTACGTTGAAGCATTCGTTTACAGTAGCAATTTTTATTTTTAGGTTTTACTCTGTTCTCTCCTATATAGATAGATAAATTTGGAACTCTAAATCCAACATGGTTTGTAGTAGCTCTTTGAAAGTTGACATAATAAAGGAGTTCTCAGTTTTGTCTCTATGATTTGTTTCCGCTTCATGTAGCCCTAAGCAGAGACTGTGAAAAGCACTTTCATTGAACGGGGTTGCGAAGCTTCCAAAAATTACGAGGTTTCGAAATACCAGCAAATATTTTTTCACCCAATGTTGATGATACGTGGTAGTAATGACAAGTACACAAATCCCACTTGGCTTACTAAATTGTGTTCTTCTAGGTTGCAGCGTTCGTTTACAGTAGCAGTTTTTATTTTTTAGTTTTCACTCTGTTCTCTCCTATATAGATAGATGAATTTGGAACTCTAAATCCAACATGGTTTGCAGTAGCTCTTTGAAACTTGACAAAATAAAGTAGTTCTCAGTTTTGTCTCTATGTTTTGTTTCCTCTTCAAGTAGTCCTAGGCACAGACTGTGGAAAAGCACTTTCATTGAGAGGGTTGCCAAGCTTCTAAGTAATAACGAGATTCCGAAATACCAGCAAATATTATTTCACCCAACCTTGATGATACTTGGTTGTAATGATCGGTACACAAATCGCACTTGGCTCACAAATTTTGTTCTTCTGAGTTGAAGCGTTCGTCTACAGTAGCAGTTTATATATTTAGGTTTCACTCTTTTCTCTCCCTACATAGATAGATGAATGTGGAACTCTAAATCCAACATGGTGTGTAATAGCTCTTTGAAACTTGACAAAGTAAATAGTTCTCAATTTTTTCTCAATGGTTTGTTTCCTCTTCAAGTAGCCCTAGGCACAGACTGTGGAAAAGCACTTTCATTGAGAGGGGTTGCCAAGCTTCTAAGAAATAACGAGTTTCCGAAATACCAGCAAATATTTTTACACCCAATCTTGATGATACTTGGTGGTAATGATCGGTACACATATCCCACTTGGCTCACCAAATTTTGTTCTTCTGGTTGAAGCGTTCGTCTACAGTAGCAGTTTTATATTTAGGTTTCACTCTGTTCTCTCCTATATAGATAGATGAATTTGGAACTCTAAATCCAACATGGTTTGTAGTAGCCATTTGTAACTTGACAAAAGAAAGTAGTTCTCAAATTTGTCTCTATGTTTTGTTTCCTCTTCAAGTAGCCCTAGGCACAGACTGTGGAAAAGCACTTTCATTGACAGGGGTTGCCAAGCTTCTAAGAAATAACGAGTTTCTGAAATACCAGCAAATATTTCTTCACCCAATCTTGATGATACTTGGTGTTAGTGATTGGAACACAATTCCCACTTGGCTCACCAAATTTTGTTCTTCTAGGTTGAAGCGTTCCTTTACAGTGGCAGTTTTTATATTTAGGTTTCTTTCTGTTCTCTCCTATATAGATAGATGAATTTGAAATTCTAAATCCAACATGGTTTGTAGTAGCTCTTTGAAACTTGACAAATTAAAGAAGTTCTCAGTTTTGTCTCTATGGTTTGTTTACTCTTCAAGTAGCCCCAGGCACAAACTGTGGAAAAGCACTTTCATTGAGAGGGGTTGCCAAGCTTCTAAGAAATAAGGAGTTTCCGAAATATCAGCAAATATTTTTTCAACCAATCTTGATGATACTTGGTGGTAATGATCAGTACACAAATTCCACTTGGCTCACCAAATTTTGTTCTTCTAGGATGAAGCGTTCGTTTTCAGGAGCAGTTTATATTTTTAATTTTCCCTCTGTTCTCTCCTATATAGATAGATGAATTTGGAACTCTAAATCCAACATGGTTTGTAGTAGCTCTTTGAAACTTGACAAAATAAAGGAGTTCTCAGTTTTGTCTCTATGATTTGTTTCCACTTCATGTATCCCTAAGAAGAGACTGTGGAAAAGAACTTTCATTGAAAGGGGTTGCCAAGCTTTCAATAAATAACGAGTTTCTAATATACCAGCAAATATTTTTTCACCCAATGTTGATGATAAATGGGGGTCATGATCAGTACACAAATTCCACTTGGCTCACCTAATTTTGTTCTTCTATTTTCAAACGTTCGTTTAAAGTAGCAGTTTTTATATTTAGTTTTCACTCTGTTCTCTCCTATATAGATAGATGAATTTGGAACTCTAAATCCAACATGGTTTGCAGTAGCTCTTTGAAACTTGACAAAATAAATTGGTTCTCAGTTTTGTCTCTATGTTTTTTTTCCTCTTCAAGTAGTCCTAGGCACAGAGTGTGGAAAAGCACTTTCATTGAGATGGGTTGCCAAGCTTCTAAGAAATAACGAGTTTCCGAAATACCAGCAAATATTTTTTCACCGACTCTTGATGATACTTCGTGGTAATGATCAGTACACAAATCCCATTGGCTCACCAAATTTTGTTCTTCTAGGTTGAAGCGTTCGTCTACAGTAGCAGTTTTTATGTTTAGGTTTCACTCTGTTCTCTGCTATATAGATAGATGAATTTGGAACTCTAAATCCAACATGGTTTTTAGTGGCTCTTTGAAACTTGACAAAATAAAGTAGTTCTCAGTTTTGTCTCTATGGTTTGTTTCCTCTTCAAGTAGCCCTAGGCACAGACTGTGGAAAAGCACTTTCATTGAGAGGGGTTGCCAAGCTTCTAAAAAATAACAAGTTTCTGAAATACCAGCAAATATTTTTTGATCCAATCTTGATGATACTTCGTCGTGATGATCGGTCCACAAATCCCACTTGGCACACCAATTTTTGTTCTTCTAGGTTGAAGCGTTCGTCTACAGTAGAAGTTGTTATATTTAGGTTTCCCTCTGTTCTCTCCTATACAGATAGATGAATTTAGAACTCTAAATCCAACGTGGTTTGTAGTAGCCCTTTAAAACTTGACAAAATAAAGGGGTTCTCAGTTTTGTATCTATGATTTGTTTTCGCTTCATGTAGCCCTTAGCAGAGACTGTGGGAAAGCACTTTCATTGAAGGGGTGGCCAAGCTTCCAAGAAATTACGAGTTTCCGAAATACCAGCAAATATTTTGTCACCCAATGGTGATGATACGTGGTGATAAAGATCGGTACACACATCCCACTTGGCTCACCAAATTTTGTTCTTCTAGGTTGAAGCGTTCGTCTACAGTAGCAGTTTTTATGTTTAGGTTTCACTCTGTTCTCTGCAATATAGATAGATGAATTTGGAACTCTAAATCCAACATGGTTTGTAGTAGCTCTTTGAAACTTGACAAAATAAAGGACTTCTCAGTTTTGACTCTTTGGTTTGTTTCCTCTTCAAATAGCCCTTGGCACAGACTGTGGAAAAGCACTTTCATTGAGAGGGTTTGCCAAGCTTCTAAGAAATAACGAGTTTCCGAAATACCAGCAAATATTTTTTCAACCAATCTTGATGATACTTGGTGGTTATGATCGGTAAACAAATCCCACTTGGCTCTCCAAATTTTGTTCTTCTAGTTTGAAGCGCTCGTCTACAGTAGCAGTTTTTATATTTAGGTTTCCCTCTGTTCCCTCCTATATAGATAGGTGAATTTGGAACTTTAATCAAACATGGTTTGCAGTAGCTCTTTTAAACTTGACAAAATAAAGAAGGTCTCAGTTTTGTCTCTATGGATTGTTTCCTCTTTAAATAGCCCTAGGCAATGACTGTGGAAAAGCACTTCCATTGAAAGGGGTTGCCAAGCTTTTAATAAATTACGAGTTTCCGAAATACCAGCAAATATTTCTTCACCCAATGTTGATGATACATGGTGGTAATGATCAGTACACAAATCCCACTTGGCTCACCAAATTTTGTTCTTCTAGGTTGAAGTTTTCGTCTACAGTAGCAGTTTTTATGTTTAGGTTTCACTCTGTTCTCTGCTATATAGATAGATGAATTTGGAACTCTAAATCCAACATGGTTTGTAGTGGCTCTTTGAAACTTGACAAAATAAAGGAGTTCTCAGTTTTGTCTCTATGGTTTGTTTCCTCTTCAAGTAGCCCTTGGCACAGACTGTGGAAAAGCACTTTCATTGAGAGGGGTTGCCAAGCTTCTAAGAAATAACGAGTTTCCGAAATACCAGCAAATATTTTTTCACCCAATCTTGATGATACTTGGTGGTAATGACAAGTACACAAATCCCACTTGGCTCACCAAATTTTGTTTTTCTAGATTGAAGCGTTCATCTACAGTAGCAGTTTTTATGTTTAGGTTTTACTCTGTTCTCTGCTATATAGATCGATGAATTTGGAACTCTAAATCCAGTATGGTTTGCAGTAGCTCTTTGAAACTTGACAAAATAAAGTAGTTCTCAGTTTTGTCTCTATGTTTTGTTTCTTCTTCAAGTAGTCCTAGGCACAGACTGTGGAAAAGCACTTTCATTGAGAGGGGTTGCCAAGCTTCTAAGAAATAACGAGTTTCCGAAATACCAGCAAATGTTTTTTCACCGAATCTTGATGATACTTGGTGGTAAAGATCAGTACACAAATCCCACTTGGCTTACCAAATTTTGTTCTTCTAGGTTGAAGCGTTCGTTTACAGAAGCAGTTTTTATTTTTAGGTTTCACTCTGTTCTCTCCGATATAGATAGATGAATTTGGAACTCTAAATCCAACATGGTTTGTAGTAGCTCTTTGAAACTTGACAAAATAAAGGAGTTCTCAGTTTTGTCTATATGGATTGTTTCCTCTTCAAGTAGCCCTATGCACTGACCTTGGAAAAGCACTTTCATTGAGAGAGGTTGCCAAGCTTCTAAGAAATAACGAGTTTCCGAAATACCTGCAAATTTTTTTTTCCCGAATCTTGATGATACTTGGTGGTGATGATGGGTACACAAATCCCACTTGGGTCACCAAATTTTTTTCTTCTAGGTTGAAACGTTCGTCTACAGTAGCAGTTTTTATGTTTAGGTTTCACTCTGTTCTCTGCTATATAGATAGATGAATTTGCAACTCTAAATCCAACATGGTTGGTAGTGGCTCTATGAAACTTGACAAAATAAAGGAGGTCTCAGATTTGTCTCTATGGATTGTTTAATCTTTAAGTAGCCCTAGGCAATGACTGTGGAAAAGCACTTCCATTGAAAGGGGTGCCAAGCTTCCAATAAATTACGAGTTTCCGAAATACCAGCAAATATTTCTTCACCCAATGTTGATGATACGTGGTGGTAATGACAAGTACACAAATCCCACTTGGCTCACCATATTTTGTTCTCTTTAGGTTGAAGCGTTCGTTTGCAGTAGCAGTTTTTATTTTTAGGTTTTAGTCTCTTCTCTCCTATATAGATAGATGAATTTGGAACTCTAAATCCAACATGGTTTGTAGTAGCTCTTTGAAAGTTGACAAAATAAAGGAGTTCTCAGTTTTGTCTCTATGGTTTGTTTCCTCTTCAAGTAGCTCTAGGCAGAGACTGTGGAAAAGCACTTTCATTGAGAGGGTTGCCAAGCTTCTAAGAAATAACGAGTTTCCGAAATACCAGCAAATATTTTTTCACCCAATGTTGATGATACCTGGTGGTAATGACAAGTACACAAATCCCACTTGGCTCACCAAATTTTGTTCTTCTTGGTTGAAGCGTTCGTCTACAGTAGCAGTTTTTATTTTTAGGTTTCACTCTGTTTTCTCCTATATAGATAGATGAATTTGGAACTCTAAATCCAACATGGTTTGTAGTAGCTCTTTGAAACTTGACAAAATAAAGGAGTTCTCAGTTTTGTCTATATGGATTGTTTCCTCTTCAAGTAGCCCTATGCACTGACTGTGGAAAAGCACTTTCTTTGAGAGGGGTTGCCAAGCTTCTAAGAAATAACGAGTTTCCGAAATACCTGCAAATTTTTTTCCCCCGAATCTTGATGATACTTGGTGGTGATGATCGGTACACAAATCCCACTTGGGTCACCAAATTTTTTTCTTCTAGGTTGAAGCGTTCGTCTACAGTAGCAGTTTTTATGTTTAGGTTTCACTCTGTTCTCTGCTATATAGATAGATGAATTTGCAACTCTAAATCCAACATGGTTGGTAGTGGCTCTATGAAACTTGACAAAATAAAGGAGGTCTCAGTTTTGTCTCTATGGATTGTTTCCTCTTTAAGTAGCCCTAGGCAATGACTGTGGAAAAGCACTTCCATTGAAAGGGGTGCCAAGCTTCCAATAAATTACGAGTTTCCGAAATACCAGCAAATATTTCTTCACCCAATGTTGATGATACGTGGTGGTAATGACAAGTACACAAATCCCACTTGGCTCCCCATATTTTGTTCTCTTTAGGTTGAAGCGTTCGTTTACAGTAGCAGTTTTTATTTTTAGGTTTTAGTCTCTTCTCTCCTATATAGATAGATGAATTTGGAACTCTAAATCCAACATGGTTTGTAGTAGCTCTTTGAAAGTTGACAAAATAAAGGGGTTCTCAGTTTTGTCTCTATGGTTTGTTTCCTCTTCAAGTAGCCCTAGGCAGAGACTGTGGAAAAGCACTTTCATTGAGAGGGTTGCCAAGCTTCTAAGAAATAACGAGTTTCTGAAATACCAGCAAATATTTTTTCACCCAATGTTGATGATACTTGGTGGTAATGATCAGTACACAAATCCCACTTGGCTCACCAAATTTTGTTCTTCTGGGTTGAATCGTTCGTCTACAGTAGCAGTTTTTATATTTAGGTTTCACTCTGTTCTCTCCTATATAGATAGATGAATTTGGAATTCAAAATCCAACATGGTGTGTAATAGCTCTTTGAAACTTGACACAATAAAGGAATTCTCAGTTTTGTCTGTATGGTTTGTTTCCTCTTCAAGTAGCCCTAGGCACAGACTGTGGAAAAGCACTTTCATTGAGAGGGGTTGCCAAGCTTCTAAGAAATAAGGAGTTTCCGAAATACCAGGAAATATTTTTTCACCCAATCTTGATGATACTTGGTGGTAATGACAAGTACACAAATCCCACTTGGCTCACCAAATTTTGTTCTTCTTGGTTGAAGCGTTCGTCTACAGTAGCAGTTTTTATTTTTAGGTTTCACTCTGTTTTCTCCTATATAGATAGATGAATTTGGAACTCTAAATCCAACATGGTTTGTAGTAGCTCTTTGAAACTTGACAAAATAAAGGACTTCTCAGTTTTGTCTCTATGGTTTGTTTCCTCTTCAAATAGCCCTTGGCACAGACTGTGGAAAAGCACTTTCATTGAGAGGGGTTGCCAAGCTTCTAAGAAATAACGAGTTTCCGAAACACCAGCAAATATTTTTTCAACCAATCTTGATGATACTTGGTGGTTATGATCGGTAAACAAATCCCACTTGGCTCTCCAAATTTTGTTCTTCTAGTTTGAAGCGCTCGTCTACAGTAGCAGTTTTTATAATTAGGTTTCCCTCTGTTCCCTCCTATATAGATAGGTGAATTTGGAACTTTAATCCAACATGGTTTGCAGTAGCTCTTTTAAACTTGACAAAATAAAGAAGGTCTCAGTTTTGTCTCTATGGATTGTTTCCTCTTTAAATAGCCCTAGGCAATGACTGTGGAAAAGCAATTCCATTGAAAGGGGTTGCCAAGCTTCCAATAAATTACAAGTTTCTGAAATACCAGCAAATATTTCTTCACCCAAAGTTGATGATACATGGTGGTAATGATCAGTACACAAATCCCACTTGGCTCACCAAATTTTGTTCTTCTAGGTTGAAGCGTTCGTCTACAGTAGCAGTTTTTATGTTTAGGTTTCACTCTGTTCTCTCCTATATAGATAAATGAATTTGGAACTCTAAATCCAATATGGTTTGTAGTAATTCTTTGAAACTTGTAAAAACAAAAGAGTTCTCAGTTTTGTCTCTATGGTTTGTTACCCCTTCAAGTAGCCCTAGGCACAGACTGTGGAAAAGCACTTTCATTGAGAAGGGTTGCCAAGCTTCTAAGAAATAACGAGTTTCTGAAATACCAGCAAATATTTTTTCACCCAATCTTGGTGATACTTGGTGGTGATGATCGGTCCACAAATCCCACTTGGCTCACCAATTTTTGTTTTTCTAGATTGAAGCGTTCATCTACAATAGCAGTTTTTATGTTTAGGTTTCACTCTGTTCTCTGCTATATAGATAGATGAATTTGGAACTCTAAATCCAGTATGGTTTGCAGTAGCTCTTTGAAACTTGACAAAATAAAGTAGTTCTCAGTTTTGTCTCAATGTTTTGTTTCTTCTTCAAGTAGTCCTTGGCACAGACTGTTGAAAAGCACTTTCATTGAGAGGGGTTGCCAAGCTTCTAAGAAATAACGAGTTTCCGAAATACCAGCAAATATTTTTTCACCGAATCTTGATGATACTTGGTGGTAAAGATCAGTACCAAATCCCACTTGGCTTACCAAATTTTGTTCTTCTACGTTGAAGCGTTCGTTTACAGAAGCAGTTTTTATTTTTAGGTTTCACTCTGTTCTCTCCGATATAGATAGATGAATTTGGAACTCTAAATCCAACATGGTTTGTAGTAGCTCTTTGAAACTTGACAAAATAAAGGAGTTCTCAGTTTTGCCTATATGGATTGTTTCCTCTTCAAGTAGCCCTATGCACTGACTCTGGAAAAGCACTTTCATTGAGAGGGGTTGCCAAGCTTCTAAGAAATAACGAGTTTCCGAAATACCTGCAAATTTTTTCCCCCGAATCTTGATGATACTTGGTGGTGA
Organism: Callospermophilus lateralis; assembly: GCF_048772815.1. NCBI lineage: Eukaryota > Metazoa > Chordata > Mammalia > Rodentia > Sciuridae > Callospermophilus > Callospermophilus lateralis. Next base: position 62,026 of record NW_027513423.1, read on the forward strand.
TGATCGGTACACAAATCCCACTTGGGTCACCAAATTTTATTCTTGTAGGTTGAAGCGTTCGTCTACAGTAGCAGTTTTTATGTTTAGGTTTCACTCTGTTCTCTGCTATATAGATAGATGAATTTGCAACTGTGAATCCAACATGGTTGGTAGTGGCTCTATGAAACTTGACAAAATAAATGAGGTCTCAGTTTTGTCTCTATGGATTGTTTCCTCTTTAAGTAGCCCTAGGCAATGACTGTGGAAAAGCACTTCCATTGAAAGGGGTGCCAAGCTTCCAATAAATTACGAGTTTCCAAAATACCAGCAAATATTTCTTCACCCAATGTTGATGATACGTGGTGGTAATGACAAGTACACAAATCCCACTTGGCTCACCATATTTTGTTCTCTTAAGGTTGAAGCGTTCGTTTACAGTAGCAGTTTTTATTTTTAGGTTTTAGTCTCTTCTCTCCTATATAGATAGATGAATTTGGAACTCTAAATCCAACATGGTTTGTAGTAGCTCTTTGAAAGTTGACAAAATAAAGGAGTTCTCAGTTTTGTCTCTATGGTTTGTTTCCTCTTCAAGTAGCCCTAGGCAGAGACTGTGGAAAAGCACTTTCATTGAGAGGGTTGCCAAGCTTCTAAGAAATAACGAGTTTCCGAAATACCAGCAAATATTTTTTCACCCAATGTTGATGATACTTGGTGGTAATGACAAGTACACAAATCCCACTTGGCTCACCAAATTTTGTTCTTCTTGGTTGAAGCGTTCGTCTACAGTAGCAGTTTTTATTTTTAGGTTTCACTCTGTTTTCTCCTATATAGATAGATGAATTTGGAACTCTAAATCCAACATGGTTTGTAGTAGCTCTTTGAAACTTGACAAAATAAAGGAGTTCTCAGTTTTGTCTATATGGATTGTTTCCTCCTCAAGTAGCCCTATGCACTGACTCTGGAAAAGCACTTTCTTTGAGAGGGGTTGCCAAGCTTCTAAGAAATAACGAGTTTCCGAAATACCTGCAAATTTTTTTCCCCCGAATCTTGATGATACTTGGAGGTGATGATCGGTACACAAATCCCACTTGGGTCACCAAATTTTTTTCTTCTAGGTTGAAGCGTTCGTCTACAGTAGCAGTTTTTATGTTTAGGTTTCACTCTGTTCTCTGCTATATAGATAGATGAATTTGCAACTCTAAATCCAACATGGTTGGTAGTGGCTCCATGAAACTTGACAAAATAAAGGAGGTCTCAGTTTTGTCTCTATGGATTGTTTCCTCTTTAAGTAGCCCTAGGCAATGACTGTGGAAAAGCACTTCCATTGAAAGGGGTGCCAAGCTTCCAATAAATTACGAGTTTCCGAAATACCAGCAAATATTTCTTCACCCAATGTTGATGATACGTGGTGGTAATGACAAGTACACAAATCCCACTTGGCTCACCATATTTTGTTCTCTTTAGGTTGAAACGTTCGTTTACAGTAGCAGTTTTTATTTTTAGGTTTTAGTCTCTTCTCTCCTATATAGATAGATGAATTTGGAACTCTAAATCCAACATGGTTTGTAGTAGCTCTTTGAAAGTTGACAAAATAAAGGAGTTCTCAGTTTTGTCTCTATGGTTTGTTTCCTCTTCAAGTAGCCCTAGGCCGAGACTGTGGAAAAGCACTTTCATTGAGAGGGTTGCCAAGCTTCTAAGAAATAACGAGTTTCCGAAATACCAGCAAATATTTTTTCACCAAATGTTGATGATACTTGGTGGTTATGATCAGTACACAAATCCCACTTGGCTCACCAAATTTTGTTCTTCTGGGTTGAATCGTTCGTCTACATTAGCAGTTTTTATATTTAGGTTTCACTCTGTTCTCTCCGATATAGATAGATGAATTTGGAACTCTAAATCCAACATGGTTTGTAGTGGCTCTTTGAAACTTGACAAAATAAAGGATGTCTCAGTTTTGTCTCTATGGATTGTTTCCTCTTTAAGTAGCCCTAGGCAATGACTGTGGCAAAGCACTTCCATTGAAAGGGGTTGCCAAGCTTTCAATAAATTACGAGTTTCCGAAATACCAGCAAATATTTCTTCACCCAATGTTGATGATCCGTGGTGGTAATGACAAGCCACTTGGCTCACCAAATTTTGTTCTCTTTAGGTTGAAGCGTTCATTTACAGTAGCAGTTTTTATTTTTAGGTTTTAGTCTCTTCTCTCCTATTTAGATAGATGAATTTGGAACTCTAAATTAAACATTGTTTGTAGTAGCTCTTTGAAACTTGACAATATAAAGGAGTTCTCAGTTTTGTCTCTACGATTTGTTTCCGCTTCATGTAGCCCTAAGTAGAGACTGTGGAAAAGCACTTTCATTGAAAGGGGTCGCCAAGCTTCCAATAAATTACGAGTTTCCGAAATAAAAGCAAATATTTTTTCACAAAATGTTGATGATACGTGGTGGTAATGACAAGTACACAAATCCCACTTGGATCAACAAATTTTGTTCTTCTAGGTTGCAGCGTTCATTGACAGTAGCAGTTTTTATTTTTAGGTTTCACTCTGTTCTCTCCTATATAGATAGATGAATTTGGAAATCTAAATCCAACATGGTTTGTAGTAGCTCTTTGAAAGTTGACAAAATAAAGGAGTTCTCAGTTTTGTCTCTATGATTTGTTTCCTCTTCCAGTAGCCCTAGGCACAGACTGTTGAAAAGCACTTTCATTGAGAGGGGTTGCCAAGTTTCTAAGAAATAACGAGTTTCCGAAATATCAGCAGATATTTTTTCACCCGATGTTGATGATACTTGTTGGTAATGATCTGTACACAATTCCAACTTGGCTCACCAAATTTTCTTCTTCTACTTTGAAGCGTTCGTCTACAGTAGCAATTTTAATATTTAGGTTTCACTCTGTTCTCTCCTATATAGATAGATGAATTTGGAACTCTAAATCCAACATGGTGTGTATTAGCTCTTTGAAACTTGACAAAATAAAGGAGTTCTCAGTTTTGTCTCTATGATTTGTTTCCGCTTCATGTAGCCCTAAGCAGAGACTGTGGAAAAGCACCTTCATTGAGAGGGGTTGCCAAACTTCTAAGAAATTACGAGTTTCCGAAATAGCAGCAAGTATTTTTTCACCCAATATTGATGATACGTGGTGGTAATGACAAGTCCACAAATCCCACTTGGCTCACCAAATTTTCTTCTTCTAGGTTGAAGCGTTCGTTTACAGTAGCAGTTTTTATTTTTAGGTTTCACTCTGTTCTCTCTTATATAGATAGATGCATTTGGAACTCTAAATCCAACTAGGTTTGCAGTAGCTCTTTGAAAGTTGACAAAATAAAGGAGTTCTCAGTTTTGTCTCTATGGTTTGTTTCCTCTTCAAGTAGCCCTAGGCACATACTGTGAAAAAGCACTTTCATTGAGAGGGATTGCCAGGCTTCTAAGAAATAACGAGTTTCCGAAATACCGGCAAATATTTTTTCACCCAATGTTGATGATACTTGGTGGTAATGATCAGTACACAAATCCCACTTGGCTCACCCAATTTTGTTCTTCAGGTTTGAAGCGTTCGTCTACAGTAGCAGTTTTTTATATTTAGGTTTCACTCTGTTCTCTCCTATATAGATAGGTGAATTTGGAACTCTAAATCCAACATGGTGTGTAATAGCTCTGTGAAACTTGACAAAGTAAAAGAGTTCTCAGTTTTGTCTTCATGGTTTGTTTCCTTTTCAATTCGCCCTAGGCACAGACTGTGGAATGGTACTTTCATTGAGAGGGGTTGCCAAGGTTTTAAGAAATAATGAGTTTCGGAAATACCAGCATATATTTTTTCACCCAATGTTGATGATAATTGGGGGTAATGACAAGTACACAAATCCCACTTGGCTCACCAAATTTTGTTCTCCTAGGTTGAAGCGTTCGTATTCAGTAGCAGTTTTTAATTTAAGGATTTACTCTGTTCTCTCCTATATAGATAGATGAATTTGGAACTCTAAATCCAACATGGTTTGTAGTAGCTCTTTGAAACTTGACAAAATAAAGGAATTCTCAGATTTGTCTCTATGATTTTTTTCCACTTCATGTAGCCCTAAGCAGACACTGTGGAAAAGCACTTTCATTGAAAGGGGTTGCCAAGCTTCCAAGAAATTACCAGTTTTCGAAATACAAGCAAATATTTTTTCACCCAATGTTGATGATGCGTGGTGGTAATGACAAGTACACAAATCCCACTTGGCTTACTAAATAGTGTTCTTCTAGGTTGCAGTGTTCGTTTACAGTAGCAGTTTTTATTTTTAGGTTTCACTCTGTTCCCTCCTATAAAGATAGATGAATTTGGAACTCTAAATCCAACATGGTTTGTAGTAGCTCTTTGAAAGTTGACAAAATAAAGGAGTTCCCAGTTTTGTCTCTATGGTTTGTTTCCTCTTCATGTATCCCTAGGCACAGACTGTGGAAAAGCACTTTCATTGAGAGGGGTTGCCAAGCTTCTAAGAAATAACGAGTTTCCGAAATACCAGCAAATATTTTTTCACCAAATCTTGATGATACTAGGTTGTAATGATCAGTACACAAATCCCACTTGGCTCACTAAATTTTGTTCTTCTAGGTTGAAGCGTTCATCTACAGTAGCAATTTTTATATTTAGGTTTCACTCTGTTCTCTAATATATAGATAAATGAATTTGTAACTCTAAATCCAACATGGTTTGTAGTAGCTATTTGAATCTTGACAAAATAAATGAGTTCTCAGTTTTGTCTCTGTGGTTTGTTTCCTCTTCAAGTAGCCCTAGGCACAGACTGTGGAAAAGCACTTTCATGGAGAGCGGTTGCCAAGCTTCTAAGAAATAACGAGTTTCCGAAATACCAGCAAATATTTTTTCACCCAATCTTGATGATACTTGGTGGTAATCATCAGTACACAAATCCCACTTGGCTCACTAAATTTTGTTCTTCTAGTTTGAAGCATTCGTTTACAGTAGCAGTTTTTATTTTTAGATTTCACTCTGTTCTCTCCAATATAGATAGATAAATTTGGAACTCTAAATCCAACATGGTTTGTAGTAGCTCTTTGAAACTTGACAAAATAAAGAAGGTCTCAGTTTTGTCTCTATGGATTGTTTCCTCTTTAAGTAGCCCTAGGCAATGACTTTGGAAAAGCACTTTCATTGAGAGGGGTTGCAAAGCTTCCAAAATATTACGAGTTTCCGAAATACCAGCAAATATTTTTTTCACCCAATGTTGATGATACTTGGTGGTAATGATCAGTACACAAATCCCACTTGGCTCACCAAATTTTTTCTTCTAGGTTGAAGCGTTCGTCTACAGTAGCAGTTTTTATGTTTAGGTTTCACTCTGTTCTCTGCTATATAGATAGATGAATTTGGAACTCTAAATCCAACATGGTTTCTAGTGGCTCTTTGAAACTTGACAAAATTAAGGAGTTCTCAGTTTTGTCTGTATGGTTTGTTTCCTCTTCAAGTAGCCCTAGGCACAGACTGTGGAAAAGCACTTTCATTGAGAGGAGTTGCCAAGCTTCTAAGAAATAACGAGTTTCCGAAATACCAGGAAATATTTTTTCACCCAATCTTGATGATACTTGGTGTTTACGATCGGTACACAAATCCCACTTGACTCACCAAATTTTGTTCTTCTATGTTGAAGCGTTCGTTTTCAGGAGCAGTTTTTATTTTTAGGTTTCCTTAGTTCTCTCCTATATAGATACATGAATTTTGATCTCAAAACCAACAAGGTTTGTAGTAGCTCTTTGAAACGTCACAAAATAAAGGAATTCTGAGTTTTGTCTCTATGATTTGTTTCCGCTTCATGTAGCCCTAGGCACAGACTGTGGAAAAGCACTTTCATTGAGAGGGGTTGCCAAGCTTCTAAGAAATAAGGAGTTTCCATAATACCAGCAAATATTTATTCACCCAATGTCGATGATACTTGGTGGTAATCATCTGTACACAAATCCCACTTGGCTCACCAAATTTTGTTCTTCTACTTTGAGGCGTTCCTCTACAGTTACAATTTTAATATTTAGGTTTCACTCTGTTCTCTCCTATATAGATAGATGAATTTGGAACTCCAAATCCAACATGGTTTGCAGTAGCTCTTTGAAACTTGACAAAATAAAGGAGTTCTCAGTTTTGTCTCTATGGTTTGTTTCCTCTTCAAGTACCCCTAGGCAGAGACTGTGGAAAAGCACTTTCATTGAGAGGGTTTGCCAAGCTTCTATGAAAGAACGAGTTTCCGAAATACCAGCAAATATTTTTTCACCCAATCTTGATGATACTTGGTGGTAATGATCAGTACACAAATCCCACTTGGCTCACTAAATTGAGTTCTTCCAGATTTAAGCGTTCGTCTAGAGTAGCAGTTTTTATATTTAGGTTTCTCTCTGTTCTCTTCTATATAGATAGATGAATTTGGATCTCTAAATCCAACATGGTTTGTAGTAGCGCTTTGAAACTTTACAAAATAATGAAGTTCTCAGTTTTGTCTCTATGGTTTGTTTCGTCTTCAAGTAGCCCTAGGCACAGACTGTGGAAAAGCACTTTCATTGAAAGGGGTTGCCAAGCTTCTAAAAAATAACAAGTTTCCGAAATACCAGCAAATATTTTTTCACCCAATGTTGATGATACTTGGTGGTAATGATCACTACACAAATCCCACTTGGCTCACCAAATTTTGTTCTTCTATGTTGAAGCGTTCGTCTACAGTAGCAGTTTTTATATTTAGGTTTCACTCTGTTCTCTCCTACATAGATAGATGAATTTGGAACTCTAAATCCAACATGGTGTGTAATAGCTCTTTGAAACTTGACAAAGTAAAGGAATTCTCAGTTTTGACTCTATGATTTGTTTCCTCTTCATGTAGCCCTGGGCACAGACTGTGGAAAAGCACTTTCATTGAGAGTGGTTTCCAAGCTTCTAAGAAATAACGAGTTTTTGAAATACCAGCAAATATTTTTTCACCCAATCTTGATGATACCTGGTGGTAATGATGGGTACACAAATCCCACTTGTCTCACCAAATTTTGTCCTTCTAAGTTGAAGTGTTCATTTACAGTAGCAGTTTATATTTTTAGGTTCCCTCAGTTCTCTCCTATATAGATACATGAATTTGGATCTCAAATCCAACAAGGTTTGTAGTAGCTCTTTGAAACGTCACAAAATAAAGGAATTCTGAGTTTTGTCTCTATGATTTGTTTCCGCTTCATGTAGCCCTAGGCACAGACTTTGGAAAAGCACTTTCATTGAGAGGGGTTGCCAAGTTTCTAAGAAATAAGGAGTTTCCATAATACCAGCAAATATTTATTCACCCAATGTCGATGATACTTGGTGGTAATCATCTGTACACAAATCCCACTTTGCTCACCAAATTTTGTTCTTCTACTTTGAAGCGTTCCTCTACAGTTACAATTTTAATATTTAGGTTTCACTCTGTTCTCTCCTATATAGATAGATGAATTTGGAACTCCAAATCCAACATGGTTTGCAGTAGCTCTTTGAAACTTGACAAAAAAAAGGAGTTCTCAGTTTTGTCTATATGGATTGTTTCCTCTTCAAGTAGCCCTATGCACTGACTCTGGAAAAGCACTTTCATTGAGAGGGGTTGCCAAGCTTCTAAGAAATAACGAGTTTCCGAAATACCTGCAAATTTTTTTCCCCTGAATCTTGATGATACTTCGTGGTGATGATCGGTGCACAAATCCCACTTGGGTCACCAAATTTTTTTCTTCTAGGTTGAAGCGTTCGTCTACAGTAGCAGTTTTTATGTTTAGTTTTCACTCTGTTCTCTGCTATATAGATAGATGAATTTGCAACTCTAAATCCAACATGGTTGGTAGTGGCTCTATGAAACTTGACAAAATAAAGGAGGTCTCAGTTTTGTCTCTATGGATTGTTTCCTCTTTAAGTAGCCCTAGGCAATGACTGTGGAAAAGCACTTCTATTGAAAGGGGTGCCAAGCTTCCAATAAATTACGAGTTTCCGAAATACCAGCAAATATTTCTTCACCCAATGTTGATGATACGTGGTGGTAATGACAAGTACACAAATCCCACTTGGCTCACCAAATTTTGTTCTTCTTGGTTAAAGCGTTCGTCTACAGTAGCAGTATTTATTTTTAGGTTTCACTCTGTTTTCTCCTATATAGATAGATGAATTTGGAACTCTAAATCCAACATGGTTTGTAGTATCTCTTTGAAACTTGTCAAAATAAAAGAGTTCACAGTTTTGTCTCTATGGTTTGTTTCCCCTTCAAGTAGCCCTAGGCAAAGACTCTGGAAAAGCACTTTCATTGAGAGGGGTTGAAAAGCTTCTAAGAAATAACGAGTTTCTGAAATACCAGCAAATATTTTTTCACCCAATCTTGATGATACTTGGTGGTGATGATCGGTCCACAAATCCCACTTGGCTCACCAATTTTTGTATTTCTAGATTGAAGCGTTCGTCACAGTAGCAGTTTTTGTGTTTAGGTTTCACTCTGTTCTCTGCTATATAGATAGATGAATTTGGAACTCTAAATCGAGTATGGTTTGCAGTAGCTCTTTGAAACTTGACAAAATAAAGTAGTTCTCAGTTTTGTCTCTATGTTTTGTTTTATTTTCAAGTAGTCCCAGGCACAGACTGTGGGAAAGCACTTTCATTGAGAGGGGTTGCCAAGCTTCTAAGAAATAACGAGTTTCCGAAATACCTGCAAATTTTTTTCCCCCGAATCTTGATGATACTTGGTGGTGATGATCGGTACACAAATCCCACTTGGGTCACCAAATTTTTTTCTTCTAGGTTGAAGCGTTCGTCTACAGTAGCAGTTTTTATGTTTAGGTTTCACTCTTTTCTCTGCTATATAGATAGATGAATTTGCAACTCTAAATCCAACATGGTTGGTAGTGGCTCTATGAAACTTGACAAAATAAAGGAGGTCTCAGTTTTGTCTCTATGGATTGTTTCCTCTTTAAGTAGCCCTAGGCAATGACTGTGGAAAAGCACTTCCATTGAAAGGGGTGCCAAGCTTCCAATAAATTACGAGTTTCCGAAATACCAGCAAATATTTCTTCACCCAATGTTCATGATACGTGTTGGTAATGACAAGTACACAAATCCCACTTGGCTCACCATATTTTGTTCTCTTTAGGTTGAAACGTTCGTTTACAGTAGCAGTTTTTATTTTTAGGTTTTAGTCTCTTCTCTCCTATATAGATAGAAGAATTTGGAACTCTAAATACAACATGGTTTGTAGTAGCTCTTTGAAAATTGACAAAATAAAGGAGTTCTCAGTTTTGTCTATATGGATTGTTTCCTCTTCAAGTAGCCCTATGCACTCACTGTGGAAAACCACTTTCATTGAGAGGGGTTGCCAAGCTTCTAAGAAATAAAGAGTTTCCGAAATAAAAGCAAATATTTTTCCCCCGAATCTTGATGATACTTTGTGGTAATGATCAGTACACAAATCCAACTTGGCTTACCAAATTTTGTTCTTCTAGGTTGAAGCGTTCGTTTACAGTAGCAGTTTTTATTTTCTAGGTTTCACTCTGATCTCTCCGATATAGATAGATGAATTTGGAACTCTAAATCCAACATGGTTTGTAGTGGCTCTTTGAAACTTGACAAAATAAAGGATGTCTCAGTTTTGTCTCTATGGATTGTTTCCTCTTTAAGTAGCCCTAGGCAATGACTGTGGAAAAGCACTTCCATTGAAAGGGGTTGCCAAGCTTTCAATAAATTACGAGTTTCCGAAATACCAGCAAATATTTCTTCACCCAATGTTGATGATCCGTGGTGGTAATGACAAGCCACTTGGCTCACCAAATTTTGTTCTCTTTAGGTTGAAGCGTTCATTTACAGTAGCAGTTTTTATTTTTAGGTTTTAGTCTCTTCTCTCCTATATAGATAGATGAATTTGGAACTCTAAATCCAACATTGTTTGTAGTAGCTCTTTGAAACTTGACAATATAAAGGAGTTCTCAGTTTTGTCTCTACGATTTGTTTCCGCTTCATGTAGCCCTAAGTAGAGACTGTGGAAAAGCACTTTCATTGAAAGGGGTCGCCAAGCTTCCAATAAATTACGAGTTTCCGAAATAAAAGCAAATATTTTTTCACAAAATGTTGATGATACGTGGTGGTAATGACAAGTACACAAATCCCACTTGGATCAACAAATTTTGTTCTTCTAGGTTGCAGCGTTCATTGACAGTAGCAGTTTTTATTTTTAGGTTTCACTCTGTTCTCTCCTATATAGATAGATGAATTTGGAAATCTAAATCCAACATGGTTTGTAGTAGCTCTTTAAAAGTTGACAAAATAAAGGAGTTCTCAGTTTTGTCTCTATGATTTGTTTCCTCTTCCAGTAGCCCTAGGCACAGACTGTGGAAAAGCACTTTCATTGAGAGGGGTTGCCAAGTTTCTAAGAAATAACGAGTTTCCGAAATATCAGCAGATATTTTTTCACCCGATGTTGATGATACTTGTTGGTAATGATCTGTACACAATTCCAACTTGGCTCACCAAATTTTCTTCTTCTACTTTGAAGCGTTCGTCTACAGTAGCAATTTTAATATTTAGGTTTCACTCTGTTCTCTCCTATATAGATAGATGAATTTGGAACTCTAAATCCAACATGGTGTGTATTAGCTCTTTGAAACTTGACAAAATAAAGGAGTTCTCAGTTTTGTCTCTATGATTTGTTTCCGCTTCATGTAGCCCTAAGCAGAGACTGTGGAAAAGCACCTTCATTGAGAGGGGTTGCCAAACTTCTAAGAAATTACGAGTTTCCGAAATAGCAGCAAGTATTTTTTCACCCAATATTGATGATACGTGGTGGTAATGACAAGTCCACAAATCCCACTTGGCTCACCAAATTTTCTTCTTCTAGGTTGAAGCGTTCGTTTACAGTAGCAGTTTTTATTTTTAGGTTTCACTCTGTTCTCTCTTATATAGATAGATGCATTTGGAACTCTAAATCCAACTAGGTTTGCAGTAGCTCTTTGAAAGTTGACAAAATAAAGGAGTTCTCAGTTTTGTCTCTATGGTTTGTTTCCTCTTCAAGTAGCCCTAGGCACATACTGTCAAAAAGCACTTTCATTGAGAGGGATTGCCAGGCTTCTAAGAAATAACGAGTTTCCGAAATACCGGCAAATATTTTTTCACCCAATGTTGATGATACTTGGTGGTAATGATCAGTACACAAATCCCACTTGGCTCACCCAATTTTGTTCTTCAGGTTTGAAGCGTTCGTCTACAGTAGCAGTTTTTATATTTAGGTTTCACTCTGTTCTCTCCTATATAGATAGGTGAATTTGGAACTCTAAATCCAACATGGTGTGTAATAGCTCTGTGAAACTTGACAAAGTAAAAGAGTTCTCAGTTTTGTCTTCATGGTTTGTTTCCTTTTCAAGTCGCCCTAGGCACAGACTGTGGAATGGTACTTTCATTGAGAGGGGTTGCCAAGGTTTTAAGAAATAATGAGTTTCGGAAATACCAGCATATATTTTTTCACCCAATGTTGATGATAATTGGGGGTAATGACAAGTACACAAATCCCACTTGGCTCACCAAATTTTGTTCTCCTAGGTTGAAGCGTTCGTATTCAGTAGCAGTTTTTATTTTAAGGATTTACTCTGTTCTCTCCTATATAGATAGATGAATTTGGAACTCTAAATCCAACATGGTTTGTAGTAGCTCTTTGAAACTTGACAAAATAAAGGAGTTCTCAGATTTGTCTCTATGATTTTTTTCCACTTCATGTAGCCCTAAGCAGAGACTGTGGAAAAGCACTTTCATTGAAAGGGGTTGCCAAGCTTCCAAGAAATTACCAGTTTTCGCAATACAAGCAAATATTTTTTCACCCAATGTTGATGATGCGTGGTGGTAATGACAAGTACACAAATCCCACTTGGCTTACTAAATAGTGTTCTTCTAGGTTGCAGTGTTCGTTTACAGTAGCAGTTTTTATGTTTAGGTTTCACTCTGTTCTCTCCTATATAGATAGATGAATTTGGAACTCTAAATCCAACATGGTTTGTAGTAGCTCTTTGAAACTTGACAAAATAAAGGAGTTCTCAGATTTGTCTCTATGATTTTTTTCCACTTCATGTAGCCCTAAGCAGAGACTGTGGAAAAGCACTTTCATTGAAAGGGGTTGCCAAGCTTCCAAGAAATTACCAGTTTTCGAAATACAAGCAAATATTTTTTCACCCAATGTTGATGATGCGTGGTGGTAATGACAAGTACACAAATCCCACTTGGCTTACTAAATAGTGTTCTTCTAGGTTGCAGTGTTCGTTTACAGTAGCAGTTTTTATTTTTAGGTTTCACTCTGTTCCCTCCTATAAAGATAGATGAATTTGGAACTCTAAATCCAACATGGTTTGTAGTAGCTCTTTGAAAGTTGACAAAATAAAGGAGTTCCCAGTTTTGTCTCTATGGTTTGTTTCCTCTTCATGTATCCCTAGGCACAGACTGTGGAAAAGCACTTTCATTGAGAGGGGTTGCCAAGCTTCTAAGAAATAACGAGTTTCCGAAATACCAGCAAATATTTTTTCACCAAATCTTGATGATACTAGGTTGTAATGATCAGTACACAAATCCCACTTGGCTCACTAAATTTTGTTCTTCTAGGTTGAAGCGTTCATCTACAGTAGCAATTTTTATATTTAGGTTTCACTGTGTTCTCTAATATATAGATAAATGAATTTGTAACTCTAAATCCAACATGGTTTGTAGTAGCTATTTGAATCTTGACAAAATAAATGAGTTCTCAGTTTTGTCTCTGTGGTTTGTTTCCTCTTCAAGTAGCCCTAGGCACAGACTGTGGAAAAGCACTTTCATGGAGAGCGGTTGCCAAGCTTCTAAGAAATAACGAGTTTCCGAAATACCAGCAAATATTTTTTCACCCAATCTTGATGATACTTGGTGGTAATCATCAGTACACAAATCCACTTGGCTCACTAAATTTTGTTCTTCTAGTTTGAAGCATTCGTTTACAGTAGCAGTTTTTATTTTTAGATTTCACTCTGTTCTCTCCAATATAGATAGATAAATTTGGAACTCTAAATCCAACATGGTTTGTAGTAGCTCTTTGAAACTTGACAAAATAAAGAAGGTCTCAGTTTTGTCTCTATGGATTGTTTCCTCTTTAAGTAGCCCTAGGCAATGACTTTGGAAAAGCACTTTCATTGAGAGGGGTTGCAAAGCTTCCAAAATATTACGAGTTTCCGAAATACCAGCAAATATTTTTTTCACCCAATGTTGATGATACTTGGTGGTAATGATCAGTACACAAATCCCACTTGGCTCACCAAATTTTTTCTTCTAGGTTGAAGCGTTCGTCTACAGTAGCAGTTTTTATGTTTAGGTTTCACTCTGTTCTCTGCTATATAGATAGATGAATTTGGAACTCTAAATCCAACATGGTTTCTAGTGGCTCTTTGAAACTTGACAAAATTAAGGAGTTCTCAGTTTTGTCTGTATGGTTTGTTTCCTCTTCAAGTAGCCCTAGGCACAGACTGTGGAAAAGCACTTTCATTGAGAGGAGTTGCCAAGCTTCTAAGAAATAACGAGTTTCCGAAATACCAGGAAATATTTTTTCACCCAATCTTGATGATACTTGGTGTTTACGATCGGTACACAAATCCCACTTGACTCACCAAATTTTGTTCTTCTATGTTGAAGCGTTCGTTTTCAGGAGCAGTTTTATTTTTAGGTTTCCTTAGTTCTCTCCTATATAGATACATGAATTTTGATCTCAAATCCAACAAGGTTTGTAGTAGCTCTTTGAAACGTCACAAAATAAAGGAATTCTGAGTTTTGTCTCTATGATTTGTTTCCGCTTCATGTAGCCCTAGGCACAGACTGTGGAAAAGCACTTTCATTGAGAGGGGTTGCCAAGCTTCTAAGAAATAAGGAGTTTCCATAATACCAGCAAATATTTATTCACCCAATGTCGATGATACTTGGTGGTAATCATCTGTACACAAATCCCACTTGGCTCACCAAATTTTGTTCTTCTACTTTGAGGCGTTCCTCTACAGTTACAATTTTAATATTTAGGTTTCACTCTGTTCTCTCCTATATAGATAGATGAATTTGGAACTCCAAATCCAACATGGTTTGCAGTAGCTCTTTGAAACTTGACAAAATAAAGGAGTTCTCAGTTTTGTCTCTATGGTTTGTTTCCTCTTCAAGTACCCCTAGGCACAGACTGCGGAAAAGCACTTTCATTGAGAGGGTTTGCCAAGCTTCTATGAAAGAACGAGTTTCCGAAATACCAGCAAATATTTTTTCACCCAATCTTGATGATACTTGGTGGTAATGATCAGTACACAAATCCCACTTGGCTCACTAAATTGAGTTCTTCCAGATTTAAGCGTTCGTCTAGAGTAGCAGTTTTTATATTTAGGTTTCTCTCTGTTCTCTTCTATATAGATAGATGAATTTGGATCTCTAAATCCAACATGGTTTGTAGTAGCGCTTTGAAACTTTACAAAATAATGAAGTTCTCAGTTTTGTCTCTATGGTTTGTTTCGTCTTCAAGTAGCCCTAGGCACAGACTGTGGAAAAGCACTTTCATTGAAAGGGGTTGCCAAGCTTCTAAAAAATAACAAGTTTCCGAAATACCAGCAAATATTTTTTCACCCAATGTTGATGATACTTGGTGGTAATGATCACTACACAAATCCCACTTGGCTCACCAATTTTGTTCTTCTATGTTGAAGCGTTCGTCTACAGTAGCAGTTTTTATATTTAGGTTTCACTCTGTTCTCTCCTACATAGATAGATGAATTTGAAACTCTAAATCCAACATGGTGTGTAATAGCTCTTTGAAACTTGACAAAGTAAAGGAATTCTCAGTTTTGACTCTATGATTTGTTTCCTCTTCATGTAGCCCTGGGCACAGACTGTGGAAAAGCACTTTCATTGAGAGTGGTTTCCAAGCTTCTAAGAAATAACGAGTTTTTGAAATACCAGCAAATATTTTTTCACCCAATCTTGATGATACCTGGTGGTAATGATGGGTACACAAATCCCACTTGTCTCACCAAATTTTGTTCTTCTAAGTTGAAGTGTTCATTTACAGTAGCAGTTTATATTTTTAGGTTCCCTCAGTTCTCTCCTATATAGATACATGAATTTGGATCTCAAATCCAACAAGGTTTGTAGTAGCTCTTTGAAACGTCACAAAATAAAGGAATTCTGAGTTTTGTCTCTATGATTTGTTTCCGCTTCATGTAGCCCTAGGCACAGACTTTGGAAAAGCACTTTCATTGAGAGGGGTTGCCAAGCTTCTAAGAAATAAGGAGTTTCCATAATACCAGCTAATATTTATTCACCCAATGTCGATGATACTTAGTGGTAATCATCTGTACACAAATCCCACTTTGCTCACCAAATTTTGTTCTTCTACTTTGAAGCGTTCCTCTACAGTTACAATTTTAATATTTAGGTTTCACTCTGTTCTCTCCTATATAGATAGATGAATTTGGAACTCCAAATCCAACATGGTTTGTAGTAGCTCTTTGAAACTTGAAAAATAAATTAGTTCTCAGTTTTGTCTATATGGATTGTTTCCTCTTCAAGTAGCCCTAAGCACTGACTGTGGAAAAGCACTTTCATTTAGAGGGGTTTCCAAGCTTCTAAGAAATAAGGAGTTTCCGAAAACCAGGAAACATTGTTTCACCCAATCTTGATGATACTTGGTGGTAATGACAAGTACACAAATCCCACTTTGGTCACCAAATTTTTTTCTTCTAGGTTGAAGCGTTCGTCTACAGTAGCAGTTTTTATGTTTAGGTTTCACTCTGTTCTCTCCTATATAGATAAATGAATTTGGAACTCTAAATCCAATATGGTTTGTAGTAGCTCTTTGAAACTTGTAAAAATAAAAGAGTTCTCAGTTTTGTCTCTATGGTTTGTTACCCCTTCATGTAGCCCTAGGCACAGACTGTGGAAAAGCACTTTCATTGAGAGGGGTTGCCAAGCTTCTAAGAAATAACGAGTTTCTGAAATACCAGCAAATATTTTTTCACCCAATCTTGATGATACTTGGTGGTGATGATCGGTCCACAAATCCCACTTGGCTCACCAATTTTTGTTTTTCTAGATTGAAGCGTTCATCTACAGTAGCATTTTTTATGTTTAGGTTTCACTCTGTTTTCTGCTATATAGATAGATGAATTTGGAACTCTAAATCCAGTATGGTTTGCAGTAGCTCTTTGAAACTTGACAAAATAAAGTAGTTCTCAGTTTTGTCTCTATGTTTTGTTTCTTCTTCAAGTAGTCCTAGGCACAGACTGTGGAAAAGGACTTTCATTGAGAGGGGTTGCCAAGCTTCTAAGAAATAACGAGTTTCCGAAATACCAGCAAATATTTTTTCACCGAAACTTGATGATACTTGGTGGTAAAGATCAGTACACAAATCCCACTTGGCTTACCAAATTTTGTTCTTCTAGGTTGAAGCGTTCGTTTACAGAAGCAGTTTTTATTTTTAGGTTTCACTCTGTTCTCTCCGATATAGATAGATGAATTGGAACTCTAAATCCAACATGGTTTGTAGTAGCTCTTTGAAACTTGACAAAATAAAGGAGTTCTCAGTTTTGTCTATATGGATTGTTTCCTCTTCAAGTAGCCTTATGCACTGACTCTGGAAAAGCACTTTCATTGAGAGGGGTTGCCAAGCTTCTAAGAAATAACGAGTTTCCGAAATACCTGCAAATTTTTTTCCCCCGAATCTTGATGATACTTCGTGGTGATGATCGGTACACAAATCCCACTTGGGTCACCAAATTTTTTTCTTCTAGGTTGAAGCGTTCGTCTACAGTAGCAGTTTTTATGTTTAGGTTTCACTCTGTTCTCTGCTATATAGATAGATGAATTTGCAACTCTAAATCCAACATGGTTGGTAGTGGCTCTATGAAACTTGACAAAATAAAGGAGGTCTCAGTTTTGTCTCTATGGATTGTTTCCTCTTTAAGTAGCCCTAGGCAATGACTGTGGAAAAGCACTTCCATTGAAAGGGGTGCCAAGCTTCCAATAAATTACGAGTTTCCGAAATACCAGCAAATATTTCTTGACCCAATGTTGATGATACGTGGTGGTAATGACAAGTACACAAATCCCACTTGGCTCACCATATTTTGTTCTGTTTAGGTTGAAGCGTTCGTTTACAGTAGCAGTTTTTATTTTTATGTTTTAGTCTCTTCTCTCCTATATAGATAGATGAATTTGGAACTCTAAATCCAACATGGTTTGTAGTAGCTCTTTGAAAGTTGACAAAATAAAGGAGTTCTCAGTTTTGTCTCTATGGTTTGTTTCCTCTTCAAGTAGCCCTAGGCAGAGACTGTGGAAAAGGACTTTCATTGAGAGGGTTGCCAAGCTTCTAAGAAAAAACGAGTTTCCGAAATACCAGCAAATATTTTTTCACCCAATGTTGATGATACTTGGTGGTAATGACAAGTACACAAATCCCACTTGGCTCACCAAATTTTGTTCTTCTTGGTTGAAGCGTTCGTCTACAGTAGCAGTTTTTATTTTTAGGTTTCACTCTGTTTTCTCCTATATAGATAGATGAATTTGGAACTCTAAATCCAACATGGTTTGTAGTAGCTCTTTGAAACTTGACAAAATAAAGGAGTTCTCAGTTTTGTCTATATGGATTGTTTCCTCTTCAAGTAGCCCTATGCACTGACTGTGGAAAAGCACTTTCATTGAGAGGGGTTGCCAAGCTTCTAAGAAATAACGAGTTTCCGAAATACCTGCAAATTTTTTCCCCCGAATCTTGATGATACTTGGTGGTGATGATCGGTACACAAATCCCACTTGGGTCACCAAATTTTTTTCTTCTAGGTTGAAGCGTTCGTCTACAGTAGCAGTTTTTATGTTTAGGTTTCACTCTGTTCTCTGCTATATAGATAGATGAATTTGCAACTCTAAATCCAACATGGTTGGTAGTGGCTCTATGAAACTTGAAAAAATAAAGGAGGTCTCAGTTTTGTCTCTATGGATTGTTTCCTCTTAATTAGCCCTAGGCAATGACTGTGGAAAAGCACTTCCATTGAAAGGGGTGCCAAGCTTCCAATAAATTACGAGTTTCCGAAATACCAGCAAATATTTCTTCACCCAATGTTGATGATACGTGGTGGTAATGACAAGTACACAAATCCCACTTGGCTCACCATATTTTGTTCTCTTTAGGTTGAAACGTTCGTTTACAGTAGCAGTTTTTATTTTTAGGTTTTAGTCTCTTCTCTCCTATATAGATAGATGAATTTGGAACTCTAAATCCAACATGGTTTGTAGTAGCTCTTTGAAAGTTGACAAAATAAAGGAGTTCTCAGTTTTGTCTCTATGGTTTGTTTCCTCTTCAAGTAGCCCTAGGCCGAGACTGTGGAAAAGCACTTTCATTGAGAGGGTTGCCAAGCTTCTAAGAAATAACGAGTTTCCGAAATACCAGCAAATATTTTTTCACCAAATGTTGATGATACTTGGTGGTTATGATCAGTACACAAATCCCACTTGGCTCACCAAATTTTGTTCTTCTGGGTTGAATCGTTCGTCTACATTAGCAGTTTTTATATTTAGGTTTCACTCTGTTCTCTCCGATATAGATAGATGAATTTGGAACTCTAAATCCAACATGGTTTGTAGTGGCTCTTTGAAACTTGACAAAATAAAGGATGTCTCAGTTTTGTCTCTATGGATTGTTTCCTCTTTAAGTAGCCCTAGGCAATGACTGTGGAAAAGCACTTCCATTGAAAGGGGTTGCCAAGCTTTCAATAAATTACGAGTTTCCGAAATACCAGCAAATATTTCTTCACCCAATGTTGATGATCCGTGGTGGTAATGACAAGCCACTTGGCTCACCAAATTTTGTTCTCTTTAGGTTGAAGCGTTCATTTACAGTAGCAGTTTTTATTTTTAGGTTTTAGTCTCTTCTCTCCTATTTAGATAGATGAATTTGGAACTCTAAATTAAACATTGTTTGTAGTAGCTCTTTGAAACTTGACAATATAAAGGAGTTCTCAGTTTTGTCTCTACGATTTGTTTCCGCTTCATGTAGCCCTAAGTAGAGACTGTGGAAAAGCACTTTCATTGAAAGGGGTCGCCAAGCTTCCAATAAATTACGAGTTTCCGAAATAAAAGCAAATATTTTTTCACAAAATGTTGATGATACGTGGTGGTAATGACAAGTACACAAATCCCACTTGGATCAACAAATTTTGTTCTTCTAGGTTGCAGCGTTCATTGACAGTAGCAGTTTTTATTTTTAGGTTTCACTCTGTTCTCTCCTATATAGATAGATGAATTTGGAAATCTAAATCCAACATGGTTTGTAGTAGCTCTTTGAAAGTTGACAAAATAAAGGAGTTCTCAGTTTTGTCTCTATGATTTGTTTCCTCTTCCAGTAGCCCTAGGCACAGACTGTTGAAAAGCACTTTCATTGAGAGGGGTTGCCAAGTTTCTAAGAAATAACGAGTTTCCGAAATATCAGCAGATATTTTTTCACCCGATGTTGATGATACTTGTTGGTAATGATCTGTACACCATTCCAACTTGGCTCACCAAATTTTCTTCTTCTACTTTGAAGCGTTCGTCTACAGTAGCAATTTTAATATTTAGGTTTCACTCTGTTCTCTCCTATATAGATAGATGAATTTGGAACTCTAAATCCAACATGGTGTGTATTAGCTCTTTGAAACTTGACAAAATAAAGGAGTTCTCAGTTTTGTCTCTATGATTTGTTTCCGCTTCATGTAGCCCTAAGCAGAGACTGTGGAAAAGCACCTTCATTGAGAGGGGTTGCCAAACTTCTAAGAAATTACGAGTTTCCGAAATAGCAGCAAGTATTTTTTCACCCAATATTGATGATACGTGGTGGTAATGACAAGTCCACAAATCCCACTTGGCTCACCAAATTTTCTTCTTCTAGGTTGAAGCGTTCGTTTACAGTAGCAGTTTTTATTTTTAGGTTTCACTCTGTTCTCTCTTATATAGATAGATGCATTTGGAACTCTAAATCCAACTAGGTTTGCAGTAGCTCTTTGAAAGTTGACAAAATAAAGGAGTTCTCAGTTTTGTCTCTATGGTTTGTTTCCTCTTCAAGTAGCCCTAGGCACATACTGTGAAAAAGCACTTTCATTGAGAGGGATTGCCAGGCTTCTAAGAAATAACGAGTTTCCGAAATACCGGCAAATATTTTTTCACCCAATGTTGATGATACTTGGTGGTAATGATCAGTACACAAATCCCACTTGGCTCACCCAATTTTGTTCTTCAGGTTTGAAGCGTTCGTCTACAGTAGCAGTTTTTTATATTTAGGTTTCACTCTGTTCTCTCCTATATAGATAGGTGAATTTGGAACTCTAAATCCAACATGGTGTGTAATAGCTCTGTGAAACTTGACAAAGTAAAAGAGTTCTCAGTTTTGTCTTCATGGTTTGTTTCCTTTTCAATTCGCCCTAGGCACAGACTGTGGAATGGTACTTTCATTGAGAGGGGTTGCCAAGGTTTTAAGAAATAATGAGTTTCGGAAATACCAGCATATATTTTTTCACCCAATGTTGATGATAATTGGGGGTAATGACAAGTACACAAATCCCACTTGGCTCACCAAATTTTGTTCTCCTAGGTTGAAGCGTTCGTATTCAGTAGCAGTTTTTAATTTAAGGATTTACTCTGTTCTCTCCTATATAGATAGATGAATTTGGAACTCTAAATCCAACATGGTTTGTAGTAGCTCTTTGAAACTTGACAAAATAAAGGAATTCTCAGATTTGTCTCTATGATTTTTTTCCACTTCATGTAGCCCTAAGCAGACACTGTGGAAAAGCACTTTCATTGAAAGGGGTTGCCAAGCTTCCAAGAAATTACCAGTTTTCGAAATACAAGCAAATATTTTTTCACCCAATGTTGATGATGCGTGGTGGTAATGACAAGTACACAAATCCCACTTGGCTTACTAAATAGTGTTCTTCTAGGTTGCAGTGTTCGTTTACAGTAGCAGTTTTTATTTTTAGGTTTCACTCTGTTCCCTCCTATAAAGATAGATGAATTTGGAACTCTAAATCCAACATGGTTTGTAGTAGCTCTTTGAAAGTTGACAAAATAAAGGAGTTCCCAGTTTTGTCTCTATGGTTTGTTTCCTCTTCATGTATCCCTAGGCACAGACTGTGGAAAAGCACTTTCATTGAGAGGGGTTGCCAAGCTTCTAAGAAATAACGAGTTTCCGAAATACCAGCAAATATTTTTTCACCAAATCTTGATGATACTAGGTTGTAATGATCAGTACACAAATCCCACTTGGCTCACTAAATTTTGTTCTTCTAGGTTGAAGCGTTCATCTACAGTAGCAATTTTTATATTTAGGTTTCACTCTGTTCTCTAATATATAGATAAATGAATTTGTAACTCTAAATCCAACATGGTTTGTAGTAGCTATTTGAATCTTGACAAAATAAATGAGTTCTCAGTTTTGTCTCTGTGGTTTGTTTCCTCTTCAAGTAGCCCTAGGCACAGACTGTGGAAAAGCACTTTCATGGAGAGCGGTTGCCAAGCTTCTAAGAAATAACGAGTTTCCGAAATACCAGCAAATATTTTTTCACCCAATCTTGATGATACTTGGTGGTAATCATCAGTACACAAATCCCACTTGGCTCACTAAATTTTGTTCTTCTAGTTTGAAGCATTCGTTTACAGTAGCAGTTTTTATTTTTAGATTTCACTCTGTTCTCTCCAATATAGATAGATAAATTTGGAACTCTAAATCCAACATGGTTTGTAGTAGCTCTTTGAAACTTGACAAAATAAAGAAGGTCTCAGTTTTGTCTCTATGGATTGTTTCCTCTTTAAGTAGCCCTAGGCAATGACTTTGGAAAAGCACTTTCATTGAGAGGGGTTGCAAAGCTTCCAAAATATTACGAGTTTCCGAAATACCAGCAAATATTTTTTTCACCCAATGTTGATGATACTTGGTGGTAATGATCAGTACACAAATCCCACTTGGCTCACCAAATTTTTTCTTCTAGGTTGAAGCGTTCGTCTACAGTAGCAGTTTTTATGTTTAGGTTTCACTCTGTTCTCTGCTATATAGATAGATGAATTTGGAACTCTAAATCCAACATGGTTTCTAGTGGCTCTTTGAAACTTGACAAAATTAAGGAGTTCTCAGTTTTGTCTGTATGGTTTGTTTCCTCTTCAAGTAGCCCTAGGCACAGACTGTGGAAAAGCACTTTCATTGAGAGGAGTTGCCAAGCTTCTAAGAAATAACGAGTTTCCGAAATACCAGGAAATATTTTTTCACCCAATCTTGATGATACTTGGTGTTTACGATCGGTACACAAATCCCACTTGACTCACCAAATTTTGTTCTTCTATGTTGAAGCGTTCGTTTTCAGGAGCAGTTTTTATTTTTAGGTTTCCTTAGTTCTCTCCTATATAGATACATGAATTTTGATCTCAAAACCAACAAGGTTTGTAGTAGCTCTTTGAAACGTCACAAAATAAAGGAATTCTGAGTTTTGTCTCTATGATTTGTTTCCGCTTCATGTAGCCCTAGGCACAGACTGTGGAAAAGCACTTTCATTGAGAGGGGTTGCCAAGCTTCTAAGAAATAAGGAGTTTCCATAATACCAGCAAATATTTATTCACCCAATGTCGATGATACTTGGTGGTAATCATCTGTACACAAATCCCACTTGGCTCACCAAATTTTGTTCTTCTACTTTGAGGCGTTCCTCTACAGTTACAATTTTAATATTTAGGTTTCACTCTGTTCTCTCCTATATAGATAGATGAATTTGGAACTCCAAATCCAACATGGTTTGCAGTAGCTCTTTGAAACTTGACAAAATAAAGGAGTTCTCAGTTTTGTCTCTATGGTTTGTTTCCTCTTCAAGTACCCCTAGGCAGAGACTGTGGAAAAGCACTTTCATTGAGAGGGTTTGCCAAGCTTCTATGAAAGAACGAGTTTCCGAAATACCAGCAAATATTTTTTCACCCAATCTTGATGATACTTGGTGGTAATGATCAGTACACAAATCCCACTTGGCTCACTAAATTGAGTTCTTCCAGATTTAAGCGTTCGTCTAGAGTAGCAGTTTTTATATTTAGGTTTCTCTCTGTTCTCTTCTATATAGATAGATGAATTTGGATCTCTAAATCCAACATGGTTTGTAGTAGCGCTTTGAAACTTTACAAAATAATGAAGTTCTCAGTTTTGTCTCTATGGTTTGTTTCGTCTTCAAGTAGCCCTAGGCACAGACTGTGGAAAAGCACTTTCATTGAAAGGGGTTGCCAAGCTTCTAAAAAATAACAAGTTTCCGAAATACCAGCAAATATTTTTTCACCCAATGTTGATGATACTTGGTGGTAATGATCACTACACAAATCCCACTTGGCTCACCAAATTTTGTTCTTCTATGTTGAAGCGTTCGTCTACAGTAGCAGTTTTTATATTTAGGTTTCACTCTGTTCTCTCCTACATAGATAGATGAATTTGGAACTCTAAATCCAACATGGTGTGTAATAGCTCTTTGAAACTTGACAAAGTAAAGGAATTCTCAGTTTTGACTCTATGATTTGTTTCCTCTTCATGTAGCCCTGGGCACAGACTGTGGAAAAGCACTTTCATTGAGAGTGGTTTCCAAGCTTCTAAGAAATAACGAGTTTTTGAAATACCAGCAAATATTTTTTCACCCAATCTTGATGATACCTGGTGGTAATGATGGGTACACAAATCCCACTTGTCTCACCAAATTTTGTCCTTCTAAGTTGAAGTGTTCATTTACAGTAGCAGTTTATATTTTTAGGTTCCCTCAGTTCTCTCCTATATAGATACATGAATTTGGATCTCAAATCCAACAAGGTTTGTAGTAGCTCTTTGAAACGTCACAAAATAAAGGAATTCTGAGTTTTGTCTCTATGATTTGTTTCCGCTTCATGTAGCCCTAGGCACAGACTTTGGAAAAGCACTTTCATTGAGAGGGGTTGCCAAGTTTCTAAGAAATAAGGAGTTTCCATAATACCAGCAAATATTTATTCACCCAATGTCGATGATACTTGGTGGTAATCATCTGTACACAAATCCCACTTTGCTCACCAAATTTTGTTCTTCTACTTTGAAGCGTTCCTCTACAGTTACAATTTTAATATTTAGGTTTCACTCTGTTCTCTCCTATATAGATAGATGAATTTGGAACTCCAAATCCAACATGGTTTGCAGTAGCTCTTTGAAACTTGACAAAAAAAAGGAGTTCTCAGTTTTGTCTATATGGATTGTTTCCTCTTCAAGTAGCCCTATGCACTGACTCTGGAAAAGCACTTTCATTGAGAGGGGTTGCCAAGCTTCTAAGAAATAACGAGTTTCCGAAATACCTGCAAATTTTTTTCCCCTGAATCTTGATGATACTTCGTGGTGATGATCGGTGCACAAATCCCACTTGGGTCACCAAATTTTTTTCTTCTAGGTTGAAGCGTTCGTCTACAGTAGCAGTTTTTATGTTTAGTTTTCACTCTGTTCTCTGCTATATAGATAGATGAATTTGCAACTCTAAATCCAACATGGTTGGTAGTGGCTCTATGAAACTTGACAAAATAAAGGAGGTCTCAGTTTTGTCTCTATGGATTGTTTCCTCTTTAAGTAGCCCTAGGCAATGACTGTGGAAAAGCACTTCTATTGAAAGGGGTGCCAAGCTTCCAATAAATTACGAGTTTCCGAAATACCAGCAAATATTTCTTCACCCAATGTTGATGATACGTGGTGGTAATGACAAGTACACAAATCCCACTTGGCTCACCAAATTTTGTTCTTCTTGGTTAAAGCGTTCGTCTACAGTAGCAGTATTTATTTTTAGGTTTCACTCTGTTTTCTCCTATATAGATAGATGAATTTGGAACTCTAAATCCAACATGGTTTGTAGTATCTCTTTGAAACTTGTCAAAATAAAAGAGTTCACAGTTTTGTCTCTATGGTTTGTTTCCCCTTCAAGTAGCCCTAGGCAAAGACTCTGGAAAAGCACTTTCATTGAGAGGGGTTGAAAAGCTTCTAAGAAATAACGAGTTTCTGAAATACCAGCAAATATTTTTTCACCCAATCTTGATGATACTTGGTGGTGATGATCGGTCCACAAATCCCACTTGGCTCACCAATTTTTGTATTTCTAGATTGAAGCGTTCGTCACAGTAGCAGTTTTTGTGTTTAGGTTTCACTCTGTTCTCTGCTATATAGATAGATGAATTTGGAACTCTAAATCGAGTATGGTTTGCAGTAGCTCTTTGAAACTTGACAAAATAAAGTAGTTCTCAGTTTTGTCTCTATGTTTTGTTTTATTTTCAAGTAGTCCCAGGCACAGACTGTGGGAAAGCACTTTCATTGAGAGGGGTTGCCAAGCTTCTAAGAAATAACGAGTTTCCGAAATACCTGCAAATTTTTTTCCCCCGAATCTTGATGATACTTGGTGGTGATGATCGGTACACAAATCCCACTTGGGTCACCAAATTTTTTTCTTCTAGGTTGAAGCGTTCGTCTACAGTAGCAGTTTTTATGTTTAGGTTTCACTCTTTTCTCTGCTATATAGATAGATGAATTTGCAACTCTAAATCCAACATGGTTGGTAGTGGCTCTATGAAACTTGACAAAATAAAGGAGGTCTCAGTTTTGTCTCTATGGATTGTTTCCTCTTTAAGTAGCCCTAGGCAATGACTGTGGAAAAGCACTTCCATTGAAAGGGGTGCCAAGCTTCCAATAAATTACGAGTTTCCGAAATACCAGCAAATATTTCTTCACCCAATGTTCATGATACGTGTTGGTAATGACAAGTACACAAATCCCACTTGGCTCACCATATTTTGTTCTCTTTAGGTTGAAACGTTCGTTTACAGTAGCAGTTTTTATTTTTAGGTTTTAGTCTCTTCTCTCCTATATAGATAGAAGAATTTGGAACTCTAAATACAACATGGTTTGTAGTAGCTCTTTGAAAATTGACAAAATAAAGGAGTTCTCAGTTTTGTCTATATGGATTGTTTCCTCTTCAAGTAGCCCTATGCACTCACTGTGGAAAACCACTTTCATTGAGAGGGGTTGCCAAGCTTCTAAGAAATAAAGAGTTTCCGAAATAAAAGCAAATATTTTTCCCCCGAATCTTGATGATACTTTGTGGTAATGATCAGTACACAAATCCAACTTGGCTTACCAAATTTTGTTCTTCTAGGTTGAAGCGTTCGTTTACAGTAGCAGTTTTTATTTTCTAGGTTTCACTCTGATCTCTCTGATATAGATAGATGAATTTGGAACTCTAAATCCAACATGGTTTGTAGTGGCTCTTTGAAACTTGACAAAATAAAGGATGTCTCAGTTTTGTCTCTATGGATTGTTTCCTCTTTAAGTAGCCCTAGGCAATGACTGTGGAAAAGCACTTCCATTGAAAGGGGTTGCCAAGCTTTCAATAAATTACGAGTTTCCGAAATACCAGCAAATATTTCTTCACCCAATGTTGATGATCCGTGGTGGTAATGACAAGCCACTTGGCTCACCAAATTTTGTTCTCTTTAGGTTGAAGCGTTCATTTACAGTAGCAGTTTTTATTTTTAGGTTTTAGTCTCTTCTCTCCTATATAGATAGATGAATTTGGAACTCTAAATCCAACATTGTTTGTAGTAGCTCTTTGAAACTTGACAATATAAAGGAGTTCTCAGTTTTGTCTCTACGATTTGTTTCCGCTTCATGTAGCCCTAAGTAGAGACTGTGGAAAAGCACTTTCATTGAAAGGGGTCGCCAAGCTTCCAATAAATTACGAGTTTCCGAAATAAAAGCAAATATTTTTTCACAAAATGTTGATGATACGTGGTGGTAATGACAAGTACACAAATCCCACTTGGATCAACAAATTTTGTTCTTCTAGGTTGCAGCGTTCATTGACAGTAGCAGTTTTTATTTTTAGGTTTCACTCTGTTCTCTCCTATATAGATAGATGAATTTGGAAATCTAAATCCAACATGGTTTGTAGTAGCTCTTTAAAAGTTGACAAAATAAAGGAGTTCTCAGTTTTGTCTCTATGATTTGTTTCCTCTTCCAGTAGCCCTAGGCACAGACTGTGGAAAAGCACTTTCATTGAGAGGGGTTGCCAAGTTTCTAAGAAATAACGAGTTTCCGAAATATCAGCAGATATTTTTTCACCCGATGTTGATGATACTTGTTGGTAATGATCTGTACACAATTCCAACTTGGCTCACCAAATTTTCTTCTTCTACTTTGAAGCGTTCGTCTACAGTAGCAATTTTAATATTTAGGTTTCACTCTGTTCTCTCCTATATAGATAGATGAATTTGGAACTCTAAATCCAACATGGTGTGTATTAGCTCTTTGAAACTTGACAAAATAAAGGAGTTCTCAGTTTTGTCTCTATGATTTGTTTCCGCTTCATGTAGCCCTAAGCAGAGACTGTGGAAAAGCACCTTCATTGAGAGGGGTTGCCAAACTTCTAAGAAATTACGAGTTTCCGAAATAGCAGCAAGTATTTTTTCACCCAATATTGATGATACGTGGTGGTAATGACAAGTCCACAAATCCCACTTGGCTCACCAAATTTTCTTCTTCTAGGTTGAAGCGTTCGTTTACAGTAGCAGTTTTTATTTTTAGGTTTCACTCTGTTCTCTCTTATATAGATAGATGCATTTGGAACTCTAAATCCAACTAGGTTTGCAGTAGCTCTTTGAAAGTTGACAAAATAAAGGAGTTCTCAGTTTTGTCTCTATGGTTTGTTTCCTCTTCAAGTAGCCCTAGGCACATACTGTCAAAAAGCACTTTCATTGAGAGGGATTGCCAGGCTTCTAAGAAATAACGAGTTTCCGAAATACCGGCAAATATTTTTTCACCCAATGTTGATGATACTTGGTGGTAATGATCAGTACACAAATCCCACTTGGCTCACCCAATTTTGTTCTTCAGGTTTGAAGCGTTCGTCTACAGTAGCAGTTTTTATATTTAGGTTTCACTCTGTTCTCTCCTATATAGATAGGTGAATTTGGAACTCTAAATCCAACATGGTGTGTAATAGCTCTGTGAAACTTGACAAAGTAAAAGAGTTCTCAGTTTTGTCTTCATGGTTTGTTTCCTTTTCAAGTCGCCCTAGGCACAGACTGTGGAATGGTACTTTCATTGAGAGGGGTTGCCAAGGTTTTAAGAAATAATGAGTTTCGGAAATACCAGCATATATTTTTTCACCCAATGTTGATGATAATTGGGGGTAATGACAAGTACACAAATCCCACTTGGCTCACCAAATTTTGTTCTCCTAGGTTGAAGCGTTCGTATTCAGTAGCAGTTTTTATTTTAAGGATTTACTCTGTTCTCTCCTATATAGATAGATGAATTTGGAACTCTAAATCCAACATGGTTTGTAGTAGCTCTTTGAAACTTGACAAAATAAAGGAGTTCTCAGATTTGTCTCTATGATTTTTTTCCACTTCATGTAGCCCTAAGCAGAGACTGTGGAAAAGCACTTTCATTGAAAGGGGTTGCCAAGCTTCCAAGAAATTACCAGTTTTCGCAATACAAGCAAATATTTTTTCACCCAATGTTGATGATGCGTGGTGGTAATGACAAGTACACAAATCCCACTTGGCTTACTAAATAGTGTTCTTCTAGGTTGCAGTGTTCGTTTACAGTAGCAGTTTTTATGTTTAGGTTTCACTCTGTTCTCTCCTATATAGATAGATGAATTTGGAACTCTAAATCCAACATGGTTTGTAGTAGCTCTTTGAAACTTGACAAAATAAAGGAGTTCTCAGATTTGTCTCTATGATTTTTTTCCACTTCATGTAGCCCTAAGCAGAGACTGTGGAAAAGCACTTTCATTGAAAGGGGTTGCCAAGCTTCCAAGAAATTACCAGTTTTCGAAATACAAGCAAATATTTTTTCACCCAATGTTGATGATGCGTGGTGGTAATGACAAGTACACAAATCCCACTTGGCTTACTAAATAGTGTTCTTCTAGGTTGCAGTGTTCGTTTACAGTAGCAGTTTTTATTTTTAGGTTTCACTCTGTTCCCTCCTATAAAGATAGATGAATTTGGAACTCTAAATCCAACATGGTTTGTAGTAGCTCTTTGAAAGTTGACAAAATAAAGGAGTTCCCAGTTTTGTCTCTATGGTTTGTTTCCTCTTCATGTATCCCTAGGCACAGACTGTGGAAAAGCACTTTCATTGAGAGGGGTTGCCAAGCTTCTAAGAAATAACGAGTTTCCGAAATACCAGCAAATATTTTTTCACCAAATCTTGATGATACTAGGTTGTAATGATCAGTACACAAATCCCACTTGGCTCACTAAATTTTGTTCTTCTAGGTTGAAGCGTTCATCTACAGTAGCAATTTTTATATTTAGGTTTCACTGTGTTCTCTAATATATAGATAAATGAATTTGTAACTCTAAATCCAACATGGTTTGTAGTAGCTATTTGAATCTTGACAAAATAAATGAGTTCTCAGTTTTGTCTCTGTGGTTTGTTTCCTCTTCAAGTAGCCCTAGGCACAGACTGTGGAAAAGCACTTTCATGGAGAGCGGTTGCCAAGCTTCTAAGAAATAACGAGTTTCCCAAATACCAGCAAATATTTTTTCACCCAATCTTGATGATACTTGGTGGTAATCATCAGTACACAAATCCCACTTGGCTCACTAAATTTTGTTCTTCTAGTTTGAAGCATTCGTTTACAGTAGCAGTTTTTATTTTTAGATTTCACTCTGTTCTCTCCAATATAGATAGATAAATTTGGAACTCTAAATCCAACATGGTTTGTAGTAGCTCTTTGAAACTTGACAAAATAAAGAAGGTCTCAGTTTTGTCTCTATGGATTGTTTCCTCTTTAAGTAGCCCTAGGCAATGACTTTGGAAAAGCACTTTCATTGAGAGGGGTTGCAAAGCTTCCAAAATATTACGAGTTTCCGAAATACCAGCAAATATTTTTTTCACCCAATGTTGATGATACTTGGTGGTAATGATCAGTACACAAATCCCACTTGGCTCACCAAATTTTTTCTTCTAGGTTGAAGCGTTCGTCTACAGTAGCAGTTTTTATGTTTAGGTTTCACTCTGTTCTCTGCTATATAGATAGATGAATTTGGAACTCTAAATCCAACATGGTTTCTAGTGGCTCTTTGAAACTTGACAAAATTAAGGAGTTCTCAGTTTTGTCTGTATGGTTTGTTTCCTCTTCAAGTAGCCCTAGGCACAGACTGTGGAAAAGCACTTTCATTGAGAGGAGTTGCCAAGCTTCTAAGAAATAACGAGTTTCCGAAATACCAGGAAATATTTTTTCACCCAATCTTGATGATACTTGGTGTTTACGATCGGTACACAAATCCCACTTGACTCACCAAATTTTGTTCTTCTATGTTGAAGCGTTCGTTTTCAGGAGCAGTTTTTATTTTTAGGTTTCCTTAGTTCTCTCCTATATAGATACATGAATTTTGATCTCAAAACCAACAAGGTTTGTAGTAGCTCTTTGAAACGTCACAAAATAAAGGAATTCTGAGTTTTGTCTCTATGATTTGTTTCCGCTTCATGTAGCCCTAGGCACAGACTGTGGAAAAGCACTTTCATTGAGAGGGGTTGCCAAGCTTCTAAGAAATAAGGAGTTTCCATAATACCAGCAAATATTTATTCACCCAATGTCGATGATACTTGGTGGTAATCATCTGTACACAAATCCCACTTGGCTCACCAAATTTTGTTCTTCTACTTTGAGGCGTTCCTCTACAGTTACAATTTTAATATTTAGGTTTCACTCTGTTCTCTCCTATATAGATAGATGAATTTGGAACTCCAAATCCAACATGGTTTGCAGTAGCTCTTTGAAACTTGACAAAATAAAGGAGTTCTCAGTTTTGTCTCTATGGTTTGTTTCCTCTTCAAGTAGCCCTAGGCAGAGACTGTGGAAAAGGACTTTCATTGAGAGGGTTGCCAAGCTTCTAAGAAAAAACGAGTTTCCGAAATACCAGCAAATATTTTTTCACCCAATGTTGATGATACTTGGTGGTAATGACAAGTACACAAATCCCACTTGGCTCACCAAATTTTGTTCTTCTTGGTTGAAGCGTTCGTCTACAGTAGCAGTTTTTATTTTTAGGTTTCACTCTGTTTTCTCCTATATAGATAGATGAATTTGGAACTCTAAATCCAACATGGTTTGTAGTAGCTCTTTGAAACTTGACAAAATAAAGGAGTTCTCAGTTTTGTCTATATGGATTGTTTCCTCTTCAAGTAGCCCTATGCACTGACTGTGGAAAAGCACTTTCATTGAGAGGGGTTGCCAAGCTTCTAAGAAATAACGAGTTTCCGAAATACCTGCAAATTTTTTCCCCCGAATCTTGATGATACTTGGTGGTGATGATCGGTACACAAATCCCACTTGGGTCACCAAATTTTTTTCTTCTAGGTTGAAGCGTTCGTCTACAGTAGCAGTTTTTATGTTTAGGTTTCACTCTGTTCTCTGCTATATAGATAGATGAATTTGCAACTCTAAATCCAACATGGTTGGTAGTGGCTCTATGAAACTTGAAAAAATAAAGGAGGTCTCAGTTTTGTCTCTATGGATTGTTTCCTCTTAATTAGCCCTAGGCAATGACTGTGGAAAAGCACTTCCATTGAAAGGGGTGCCAAGCTTCCAATAAATTACGAGTTTCCGAAATACCAGCAAATATTTCTTCACCCAATGTTGATGATACGTGGTGGTAATGACAAGTACACAAATCCCACTTGGCTCACCATATTTTGTTCTCTTTAGGTTGAAACGTTCGTTTACAGTAGCAGTTTTTATTTTTAGGTTTTAGTCTCTTCTCTCCTATATAGATAGATGAATTTGGAACTCTAAATCCAACATGGTTTGTAGTAGCTCTTTGAAAGTTGACAAAATAAAGGAGTTCTCAGTTTTGTCTCTATGGTTTGTTTCCTCTTCAAGTAGCCCTAGGCCGAGACTGTGGAAAAGCACTTTCATTGAGAGGGTTGCCAAGCTTCTAAGAAATAACGAGTTTCCGAAATACCAGCAAATATTTTTTCACCAAATGTTGATGATACTTGGTGGTTATGATCAGTACACAAATCCCACTTGGCTCACCAAATTTTGTTCTTCTGGGTTGAATCGTTCGTCTACATTAGCAGTTTTTATATTTAGGTTTCACTCTGTTCTCTCCGATATAGATAGATGAATTTGGAACTCTAAATCCAACATGGTTTGTAGTGGCTCTTTGAAACTTGACAAAATAAAGGATGTCTCAGTTTTGTCTCTATGGATTGTTTCCTCTTTAAGTAGCCCTAGGCAATGACTGTGGAAAAGCACTTCCATTGAAAGGGGTTGCCAAGCTTTCAATAAATTACGAGTTTCCGAAATACCAGCAAATATTTCTTCACCCAATGTTGATGATCCGTGGTGGTAATGACAAGCCACTTGGCTCACCAAATTTTGTTCTCTTTAGGTTGAAGCGTTCATTTACAGTAGCAGTTTTTATTTTTAGGTTTTAGTCTCTTCTCTCCTATTTAGATAGATGAATTTGGAACTCTAAATTAAACATTGTTTGTAGTAGCTCTTTGAAACTTGACAATATAAAGGAGTTCTCAGTTTTGTCTCTACGATTTGTTTCCGCTTCATGTAGCCCTAAGTAGAGACTGTGGAAAAGCACTTTCATTGAAAGGGGTCGCCAAGCTTCCAATAAATTACGAGTTTCCGAAATAAAAGCAAATATTTTTTCACAAAATGTTGATGATACGTGGTGGTAATGACAAGTACACAAATCCCACTTGGATCAACAAATTTTGTTCTTCTAGGTTGCAGCGTTCATTGACAGTAGCAGTTTTTATTTTTAGGTTTCACTCTGTTCTCTCCTATATAGATAGATGAATTTGGAAATCTAAATCCAACATGGTTTGTAGTAGCTCTTTGAAAGTTGACAAAATAAAGGAGTTCTCAGTTTTGTCTCTATGATTTGTTTCCTCTTCCAGTAGCCCTAGGCACAGACTGTTGAAAAGCACTTTCATTGAGAGGGGTTGCCAAGTTTCTAAGAAATAACGAGTTTCCGAAATATCAGCAGATATTTTTTCACCCGATGTTGATGATACTTGTTGGTAATGATCTGTACACCATTCCAACTTGGCTCACCAAATTTTCTTCTTCTACTTTGAAGCGTTCGTCTACAGTAGCAATTTTAATATTTAGGTTTCACTCTGTTCTCTCCTATATAGATAGATGAATTTGGAACTCTAAATCCAACATGGTGTGTATTAGCTCTTTGAAACTTGACAAAATAAAGGAGTTCTCAGTTTTGTCTCTATGATTTGTTTCCGCTTCATGTAGCCCTAAGCAGAGACTGTGGAAAAGCACCTTCATTGAGAGGGGTTGCCAAACTTCTAAGAAATTACGAGTTTCCGAAATAGCAGCAAGTATTTTTTCACCCAATATTGATGATACGTGGTGGTAATGACAAGTCCACAAATCCCACTTGGCTCACCAAATTTTCTTCTTCTAGGTTGAAGCGTTCGTTTACAGTAGCAGTTTTTATTTTTAGGTTTCACTCTGTTCTCTCTTATATAGATAGATGCATTTGGAACTCTAAATCCAACTAGGTTTGCAGTAGCTCTTTGAAAGTTGACAAAATAAAGGAGTTCTCAGTTTTGTCTCTATGGTTTGTTTCCTCTTCAAGTAGCCCTAGGCACATACTGTGAAAAAGCACTTTCATTGAGAGGGATTGCCAGGCTTCTAAGAAATAACGAGTTTCCGAAATACCGGCAAATATTTTTTCACCCAATGTTGATGATACTTGGTGGTAATGATCAGTACACAAATCCCACTTGGCTCACCCAATTTTGTTCTTCAGGTTTGAAGCGTTCGTCTACAGTAGCAGTTTTTTATATTTAGGTTTCACTCTGTTCTCTCCTATATAGATAGGTGAATTTGGAACTCTAAATCCAACATGGTGTGTAATAGCTCTGTGAAACTTGACAAAGTAAAAGAGTTCTCAGTTTTGTCTTCATGGTTTGTTTCCTTTTCAATTCGCCCTAGGCACAGACTGTGGAATGGTACTTTCATTGAGAGGGGTTGCCAAGGTTTTAAGAAATAATGAGTTTCGGAAATACCAGCATATATTTTTTCACCCAATGTTGATGATAATTGGGGGTAATGACAAGTACACAAATCCCACTTGGCTCACCAAATTTTGTTCTCCTAGGTTGAAGCGTTCGTATTCAGTAGCAGTTTTTAATTTAAGGATTTACTCTGTTCTCTCCTATATAGATAGATGAATTTGGAACTCTAAATCCAACATGGTTTGTAGTAGCTCTTTGAAACTTGACAAAATAAAGGAATTCTCAGATTTGTCTCTATGATTTTTTTCCACTTCATGTAGCCCTAAGCAGACACTGTGGAAAAGCACTTTCATTGAAAGGGGTTGCCAAGCTTCCAAGAAATTACCAGTTTTCGAAATACAAGCAAATATTTTTTCACCCAATGTTGATGATGCGTGGTGGTAATGACAAGTACACAAATCCCACTTGGCTTACTAAATAGTGTTCTTCTAGGTTGCAGTGTTCGTTTACAGTAGCAGTTTTTATTTTTAGGTTTCACTCTGTTCCCTCCTATAAAGATAGATGAATTTGGAACTCTAAATCCAACATGGTTTGTAGTAGCTCTTTGAAAGTTGACAAATAAAGGAGTTCCCAGTTTTGTCTCTATGGTTTGTTTCCTCTTCATGTATCCCTAGGCACAGACTGTGGAAAAGCACTTTCATTGAGAGGGGTTGCCAAGCTTCTAAGAAATAACGAGTTTCCGAAATACCAGCAAATATTTTTTCACCAAATCTTGATGATACTAGGTTGTAATGATCAGTACACAAATCCCACTTGGCTCACTAAATTTTGTTCTTCTAGGTTGAAGCGTTCATCTACAGTAGCAATTTTTATATTTAGGTTTCACTCTGTTCTCTAATATATAGATAAATGAATTTGTAACTCTAAATCCAACATGGTTTGTAGTAGCTATTTGAATCTTGACAAAATAAATGAGTTCTCAGTTTTGTCTCTGTGGTTTGTTTCCTCTTCAAGTAGCCCTAGGCACAGACTGTGGAAAAGCACTTTCATGGAGAGCGGTTGCCAAGCTTCTAAGAAATAACGAGTTTCCGAAATACCAGCAAATATTTTTTCACCCAATCTTGATGATACTTGGTGGTAATCATCAGTACACAAATCCCACTTGGCTCACTAAATTTTGTTCTTCTAGTTTGAAGCATTCGTTTACAGTAGCAGTTTTTATTTTTAGATTTCACTCTGTTCTCTCCAATATAGATAGATAAATTTGGAACTCTAAATCCAACATGGTTTGTAGTAGCTCTTTGAAACTTGACAAAATAAAGAAGGTCTCAGTTTTGTCTCTATGGATTGTTTCCTCTTTAAGTAGCCCTAGGCAATGACTTTGGAAAAGCACTTTCATTGAGAGGGGTTGCAAAGCTTCCAAAATATTACGAGTTTCCGAAATACCAGCAAATATTTTTTTCACCCAATGTTGATGATACTTGGTGGTAATGATCAGTACACAAATCCCACTTGGCTCACCAAATTTTTTCTTCTAGGTTGAAGCGTTCGTCTACAGTAGCAGTTTTTATGTTTAGGTTTCACTCTGTTCTCTGCTATATAGATAGATGAATTTGGAACTCTAAATCCAACATGGTTTCTAGTGGCTCTTTGAAACTTGACAAAATTAAGGAGTTCTCAGTTTTGTCTGTATGGTTTGTTTCCTCTTCAAGTAGCCCTAGGCACAGACTGTGGAAAAGCACTTTCATTGAGAGGAGTTGCCAAGCTTCTAAGAAATAACGAGTTTCCGAAATACCAGGAAATATTTTTTCACCCAATCTTGATGATACTTGGTGTTTACGATCGGTACACAAATCCCACTTGACTCACCAAATTTTGTTCTTCTATGTTGAAGCGTTCGTTTTCAGGAGCAGTTTTTATTTTTAGGTTTCCTTAGTTCTCTCCTATATAGATACATGAATTTTGATCTCAAAACCAACAAGGTTTGTAGTAGCTCTTTGAAACGTCACAAAATAAAGGAATTCTGAGTTTTGTCTCTATGATTTGTTTCCGCTTCATGTAGCCCTAGGCACAGACTGTGGAAAAGCACTTTCATTGAGAGGGGTTGCCAAGCTTCTAAGAAATAAGGAGTTTCCATAATACCAGCAAATATTTATTCACCCAATGTCGATGATACTTGGTGGTAATCATCTGTACACAAATCCCACTTGGCTCACCAAATTTTGTTCTTCTACTTTGAGGCGTTCCTCTACAGTTACAATTTTAATATTTAGGTTTCACTCTGTTCTCTCCTATATAGATAGATGAATTTGGAACTCCAAATCCAACATGGTTTGCAGTAGCTCTTTGAAACTTGACAAAATAAAGGAGTTCTCAGTTTTGTCTCTATGGTTTGTTTCCTCTTCAAGTACCCCTAGGCAGAGACTGTGGAAAAGCACTTTCATTGAGAGGGTTTGCCAAGCTTCTATGAAAGAACGAGTTTCCGAAATACCAGCAAATATTTTTTCACCCAATCTTGATGATACTTGGTGGTAATGATCAGTACACAAAT
Source organism: Callospermophilus lateralis (assembly GCF_048772815.1). Classification (NCBI taxonomy): domain Eukaryota; kingdom Metazoa; phylum Chordata; class Mammalia; order Rodentia; family Sciuridae; genus Callospermophilus; species Callospermophilus lateralis. The sequence continues at coordinate 98,610 of NW_027513423.1, forward strand.
CCCACTTGGCTCACTAAATTGAGTTCTTCCAGATTTAAGCGTTCGTCTAGAGTAGCAGTTTTTATATTTAGGTTTCTCTCTGTTCTCTTCTATATAGATAGATGAATTTGGATCTCTAAATCCAACATGGTTTGTAGTAGCGCTTTGAAACTTTACAAAATAATGAAGTTCTCAGTTTTGTCTCTATGGTTTGTTTCGTCTTCAAGTAGCCCTAGGCACAGACTGTGGAAAAGCACTTTCATTGAAAGGGGTTGCCAAGCTTCTAAAAAATAACAAGTTTCCGAAATACCAGCAAATATTTTTTCACCCAATGTTGATGATACTTGGTGGTAATGATCACTACACAAATCCCACTTGGCTCACCAAATTTTGTTCTTCTATGTTGAAGCGTTCGTCTACAGTAGCAGTTTTTATATTTAGGTTTCACTCTGTTCTCTCCTACATAGATAGATGAATTTGGAACTCTAAATCCAACATGGTGTGTAATAGCTCTTTGAAACTTGACAAAGTAAAGGAATTCTCAGTTTTGACTCTATGATTTGTTTCCTCTTCATGTAGCCCTGGGCACAGACTGTGGAAAAGCACTTTCATTGAGAGTGGTTTCCAAGCTTCTAAGAAATAACGAGTTTTTGAAATACCAGCAAATATTTTTTCACCCAATCTTGATGATACCTGGTGGTAATGATGGGTACACAAATCCCACTTGTCTCACCAAATTTTGTCCTTCTAAGTTGAAGTGTTCATTTACAGTAGCAGTTTATATTTTTAGGTTCCCTCAGTTCTCTCCTATATAGATACATGAATTTGGATCTCAAATCCAACAAGGTTTGTAGTAGCTCTTTGAAACGTCACAAAATAAAGGAATTCTGAGTTTTGTCTCTATGATTTGTTTCCGCTTCATGTAGCCCTAGGCACAGACTTTGGAAAAGCACTTTCATTGAGAGGGGTTGCCAAGTTTCTAAGAAATAAGGAGTTTCCATAATACCAGCAAATATTTATTCACCCAATGTCGATGATACTTGGTGGTAATCATCTGTACACAAATCCCACTTTGCTCACCAAATTTTGTTCTTCTACTTTGAAGCGTTCCTCTACAGTTACAATTTTAATATTTAGGTTTCACTCTGTTCTCTCCTATATAGATAGATGAATTTGGAACTCCAAATCCAACATGGTTTGCAGTAGCTCTTTGAAACTTGACAAAAAAAAGGAGTTCTCAGTTTTGTCTATATGGATTGTTTCCTCTTCAAGTAGCCCTATGCACTGACTCTGGAAAAGCACTTTCATTGAGAGGGGTTGCCAAGCTTCTAAGAAATAACGAGTTTCCGAAATACCTGCAAATTTTTTTCCCCTGAATCTTGATGATACTTCGTGGTGATGATCGGTGCACAAATCCCACTTGGGTCACCAAATTTTTTTCTTCTAGGTTGAAGCGTTCGTCTACAGTAGCAGTTTTTATGTTTAGTTTTCACTCTGTTCTCTGCTATATAGATAGATGAATTTGCAACTCTAAATCCAACATGGTTGGTAGTGGCTCTATGAAACTTGACAAAATAAAGGAGGTCTCAGTTTTGTCTCTATGGATTGTTTCCTCTTTAAGTAGCCCTAGGCAATGACTGTGGAAAAGCACTTCTATTGAAAGGGGTGCCAAGCTTCCAATAAATTACGAGTTTCCGAAATACCAGCAAATATTTCTTCACCCAATGTTGATGATACGTGGTGGTAATGACAAGTACACAAATCCCACTTGGCTCACCAAATTTTGTTCTTCTTGGTTAAAGCGTTCGTCTACAGTAGCAGTATTTATTTTTAGGTTTCACTCTGTTTTCTCCTATATAGATAGATGAATTTGGAACTCTAAATCCAACATGGTTTGTAGTATCTCTTTGAAACTTGTCAAAATAAAAGAGTTCACAGTTTTGTCTCTATGGTTTGTTTCCCCTTCAAGTAGCCCTAGGCAAAGACTCTGGAAAAGCACTTTCATTGAGAGGGGTTGAAAAGCTTCTAAGAAATAACGAGTTTCTGAAATACCAGCAAATATTTTTTCACCCAATCTTGATGATACTTGGTGGTGATGATCGGTCCACAAATCCCACTTGGCTCACCAATTTTTGTATTTCTAGATTGAAGCGTTCGTCACAGTAGCAGTTTTTGTGTTTAGGTTTCACTCTGTTCTCTGCTATATAGATAGATGAATTTGGAACTCTAAATCGAGTATGGTTTGCAGTAGCTCTTTGAAACTTGACAAAATAAAGTAGTTCTCAGTTTTGTCTCTATGTTTTGTTTTATTTTCAAGTAGTCCCAGGCACAGACTGTGGGAAAGCACTTTCATTGAGAGGGGTTGCCAAGCTTCTAAGAAATAACGAGTTTCCGAAATACCTGCAAATTTTTTTCCCCCGAATCTTGATGATACTTGGTGGTGATGATCGGTACACAAATCCCACTTGGGTCACCAAATTTTTTTCTTCTAGGTTGAAGCGTTCGTCTACAGTAGCAGTTTTTATGTTTAGGTTTCACTCTTTTCTCTGCTATATAGATAGATGAATTTGCAACTCTAAATCCAACATGGTTGGTAGTGGCTCTATGAAACTTGACAAAATAAAGGAGGTCTCAGTTTTGTCTCTATGGATTGTTTCCTCTTTAAGTAGCCCTAGGCAATGACTGTGGAAAAGCACTTCCATTGAAAGGGGTGCCAAGCTTCCAATAAATTACGAGTTTCCGAAATACCAGCAAATATTTCTTCACCCAATGTTCATGATACGTGTTGGTAATGACAAGTACACAAATCCCACTTGGCTCACCATATTTTGTTCTCTTTAGGTTGAAACGTTCGTTTACAGTAGCAGTTTTTATTTTTAGGTTTTAGTCTCTTCTCTCCTATATAGATAGAAGAATTTGGAACTCTAAATACAACATGGTTTGTAGTAGCTCTTTGAAAATTGACAAAATAAAGGAGTTCTCAGTTTTGTCTATATGGATTGTTTCCTCTTCAAGTAGCCCTATGCACTCACTGTGGAAAACCACTTTCATTGAGAGGGGTTGCCAAGCTTCTAAGAAATAAAGAGTTTCCGAAATAAAAGCAAATATTTTTCCCCCGAATCTTGATGATACTTTGTGGTAATGATCAGTACACAAATCCAACTTGGCTTACCAAATTTTGTTCTTCTAGGTTGAAGCGTTCGTTTACAGTAGCAGTTTTTATTTTCTAGGTTTCACTCTGATCTCTCTGATATAGATAGATGAATTTGGAACTCTAAATCCAACATGGTTTGTAGTGGCTCTTTGAAACTTGACAAAATAAAGGATGTCTCAGTTTTGTCTCTATGGATTGTTTCCTCTTTAAGTAGCCCTAGGCAATGACTGTGGAAAAGCACTTCCATTGAAAGGGGTTGCCAAGCTTTCAATAAATTACGAGTTTCCGAAATACCAGCAAATATTTCTTCACCCAATGTTGATGATCCGTGGTGGTAATGACAAGCCACTTGGCTCACCAAATTTTGTTCTCTTTAGGTTGAAGCGTTCATTTACAGTAGCAGTTTTTATTTTTAGGTTTTAGTCTCTTCTCTCCTATATAGATAGATGAATTTGGAACTCTAAATCCAACATTGTTTGTAGTAGCTCTTTGAAACTTGACAATATAAAGGAGTTCTCAGTTTTGTCTCTACGATTTGTTTCCGCTTCATGTAGCCCTAAGTAGAGACTGTGGAAAAGCACTTTCATTGAAAGGGGTCGCCAAGCTTCCAATAAATTACGAGTTTCCGAAATAAAAGCAAATATTTTTTCACAAAATGTTGATGATACGTGGTGGTAATGACAAGTACACAAATCCCACTTGGATCAACAAATTTTGTTCTTCTAGGTTGCAGCGTTCATTGACAGTAGCAGTTTTTATTTTTAGGTTTCACTCTGTTCTCTCCTATATAGATAGATGAATTTGGAAATCTAAATCCAACATGGTTTGTAGTAGCTCTTTAAAAGTTGACAAAATAAAGGAGTTCTCAGTTTTGTCTCTATGATTTGTTTCCTCTTCCAGTAGCCCTAGGCACAGACTGTGGAAAAGCACTTTCATTGAGAGGGGTTGCCAAGTTTCTAAGAAATAACGAGTTTCCGAAATATCAGCAGATATTTTTTCACCCGATGTTGATGATACTTGTTGGTAATGATCTGTACACAATTCCAACTTGGCTCACCAAATTTTCTTCTTCTACTTTGAAGCGTTCGTCTACAGTAGCAATTTTAATATTTAGGTTTCACTCTGTTCTCTCCTATATAGATAGATGAATTTGGAACTCTAAATCCAACATGGTGTGTATTAGCTCTTTGAAACTTGACAAAATAAAGGAGTTCTCAGTTTTGTCTCTATGATTTGTTTCCGCTTCATGTAGCCCTAAGCAGAGACTGTGGAAAAGCACCTTCATTGAGAGGGGTTGCCAAACTTCTAAGAAATTACGAGTTTCCGAAATAGCAGCAAGTATTTTTTCACCCAATATTGATGATACGTGGTGGTAATGACAAGTCCACAAATCCCACTTGGCTCACCAAATTTTCTTCTTCTAGGTTGAAGCGTTCGTTTACAGTAGCAGTTTTTATTTTTAGGTTTCACTCTGTTCTCTCTTATATAGATAGATGCATTTGGAACTCTAAATCCAACTAGGTTTGCAGTAGCTCTTTGAAAGTTGACAAAATAAAGGAGTTCTCAGTTTTGTCTCTATGGTTTGTTTCCTCTTCAAGTAGCCCTAGGCACATACTGTCAAAAAGCACTTTCATTGAGAGGGATTGCCAGGCTTCTAAGAAATAACGAGTTTCCGAAATACCGGCAAATATTTTTTCACCCAATGTTGATGATACTTGGTGGTAATGATCAGTACACAAATCCCACTTGGCTCACCCAATTTTGTTCTTCAGGTTTGAAGCGTTCGTCTACAGTAGCAGTTTTTATATTTAGGTTTCACTCTGTTCTCTCCTATATAGATAGGTGAATTTGGAACTCTAAATCCAACATGGTGTGTAATAGCTCTGTGAAACTTGACAAAGTAAAAGAGTTCTCAGTTTTGTCTTCATGGTTTGTTTCCTTTTCAAGTCGCCCTAGGCACAGACTGTGGAATGGTACTTTCATTGAGAGGGGTTGCCAAGGTTTTAAGAAATAATGAGTTTCGGAAATACCAGCATATATTTTTTCACCCAATGTTGATGATAATTGGGGGTAATGACAAGTACACAAATCCCACTTGGCTCACCAAATTTTGTTCTCCTAGGTTGAAGCGTTCGTATTCAGTAGCAGTTTTTATTTTAAGGATTTACTCTGTTCTCTCCTATATAGATAGATGAATTTGGAACTCTAAATCCAACATGGTTTGTAGTAGCTCTTTGAAACTTGACAAAATAAAGGAGTTCTCAGATTTGTCTCTATGATTTTTTTCCACTTCATGTAGCCCTAAGCAGAGACTGTGGAAAAGCACTTTCATTGAAAGGGGTTGCCAAGCTTCCAAGAAATTACCAGTTTTCGCAATACAAGCAAATATTTTTTCACCCAATGTTGATGATGCGTGGTGGTAATGACAAGTACACAAATCCCACTTGGCTTACTAAATAGTGTTCTTCTAGGTTGCAGTGTTCGTTTACAGTAGCAGTTTTTATGTTTAGGTTTCACTCTGTTCTCTCCTATATAGATAGATGAATTTGGAACTCTAAATCCAACATGGTTTGTAGTAGCTCTTTGAAACTTGACAAAATAAAGGAGTTCTCAGATTTGTCTCTATGATTTTTTTCCACTTCATGTAGCCCTAAGCAGAGACTGTGGAAAAGCACTTTCATTGAAAGGGGTTGCCAAGCTTCCAAGAAATTACCAGTTTTCGAAATACAAGCAAATATTTTTTCACCCAATGTTGATGATGCGTGGTGGTAATGACAAGTACACAAATCCCACTTGGCTTACTAAATAGTGTTCTTCTAGGTTGCAGTGTTCGTTTACAGTAGCAGTTTTTATTTTTAGGTTTCACTCTGTTCCCTCCTATAAAGATAGATGAATTTGGAACTCTAAATCCAACATGGTTTGTAGTAGCTCTTTGAAAGTTGACAAAATAAAGGAGTTCCCAGTTTTGTCTCTATGGTTTGTTTCCTCTTCATGTATCCCTAGGCACAGACTGTGGAAAAGCACTTTCATTGAGAGGGGTTGCCAAGCTTCTAAGAAATAACGAGTTTCCGAAATACCAGCAAATATTTTTTCACCAAATCTTGATGATACTAGGTTGTAATGATCAGTACACAAATCCCACTTGGCTCACTAAATTTTGTTCTTCTAGGTTGAAGCGTTCATCTACAGTAGCAATTTTTATATTTAGGTTTCACTGTGTTCTCTAATATATAGATAAATGAATTTGTAACTCTAAATCCAACATGGTTTGTAGTAGCTATTTGAATCTTGACAAAATAAATGAGTTCTCAGTTTTGTCTCTGTGGTTTGTTTCCTCTTCAAGTAGCCCTAGGCACAGACTGTGGAAAAGCACTTTCATGGAGAGCGGTTGCCAAGCTTCTAAGAAATAACGAGTTTCCCAAATACCAGCAAATATTTTTTCACCCAATCTTGATGATACTTGGTGGTAATCATCAGTACACAAATCCCACTTGGCTCACTAAATTTTGTTCTTCTAGTTTGAAGCATTCGTTTACAGTAGCAGTTTTTATTTTTAGATTTCACTCTGTTCTCTCCAATATAGATAGATAAATTTGGAACTCTAAATCCAACATGGTTTGTAGTAGCTCTTTGAAACTTGACAAAATAAAGAAGGTCTCAGTTTTGTCTCTATGGATTGTTTCCTCTTTAAGTAGCCCTAGGCAATGACTTTGGAAAAGCACTTTCATTGAGAGGGGTTGCAAAGCTTCCAAAATATTACGAGTTTCCGAAATACCAGCAAATATTTTTTTCACCCAATGTTGATGATACTTGGTGGTAATGATCAGTACACAAATCCCACTTGGCTCACCAAATTTTTTCTTCTAGGTTGAAGCGTTCGTCTACAGTAGCAGTTTTTATGTTTAGGTTTCACTCTGTTCTCTGCTATATAGATAGATGAATTTGGAACTCTAAATCCAACATGGTTTCTAGTGGCTCTTTGAAACTTGACAAAATTAAGGAGTTCTCAGTTTTGTCTGTATGGTTTGTTTCCTCTTCAAGTAGCCCTAGGCACAGACTGTGGAAAAGCACTTTCATTGAGAGGAGTTGCCAAGCTTCTAAGAAATAACGAGTTTCCGAAATACCAGGAAATATTTTTTCACCCAATCTTGATGATACTTGGTGTTTACGATCGGTACACAAATCCCACTTGACTCACCAAATTTTGTTCTTCTATGTTGAAGCGTTCGTTTTCAGGAGCAGTTTTTATTTTTAGGTTTCCTTAGTTCTCTCCTATATAGATACATGAATTTTGATCTCAAAACCAACAAGGTTTGTAGTAGCTCTTTGAAACGTCACAAAATAAAGGAATTCTGAGTTTTGTCTCTATGATTTGTTTCCGCTTCATGTAGCCCTAGGCACAGACTGTGGAAAAGCACTTTCATTGAGAGGGGTTGCCAAGCTTCTAAGAAATAAGGAGTTTCCATAATACCAGCAAATATTTATTCACCCAATGTCGATGATACTTGGTGGTAATCATCTGTACACAAATCCCACTTGGCTCACCAAATTTTGTTCTTCTACTTTGAGGCGTTCCTCTACAGTTACAATTTTAATATTTAGGTTTCACTCTGTTCTCTCCTATATAGATAGATGAATTTGGAACTCCAAATCCAACATGGTTTGCAGTAGCTCTTTGAAACTTGACAAAATAAAGGAGTTCTCAGTTTTGTCTCTATGGTTTGTTTCCTCTTCAAGTACCCCTAGGCACAGACTGCGGAAAAGCACTTTCATTGAGAGGGTTTGCCAAGCTTCTATGAAAGAACGAGTTTCCGAAATACCAGCAAATATTTTTTCACCCAATCTTGATGATACTTGGTGGTAATGATCAGTACACAAATCCCACTTGGCTCACTAAATTGAGTTCTTCCAGATTTAAGCGTTCGTCTAGAGTAGCAGTTTTTATATTTAGGTTTCTCTCTGTTCTCTTCTATATAGATAGATGAATTTGGATCTCTAAATCCAACATGGTTTGTAGTAGCGCTTTGAAACTTTACAAAATAATGAAGTTCTCAGTTTTGTCTCTATGGTTTGTTTCGTCTTCAAGTAGCCCTAGGCACAGACTGTGGAAAAGCACTTTCATTGAAAGGGGTTGCCAAGCTTCTAAAAAATAACAAGTTTCCGAAATACCAGCAAATATTTTTTCACCCAATGTTGATGATACTTGGTGGTAATGATCACTACACAAATCCCACTTGGCTCACCAATTTTGTTCTTCTATGTTGAAGCGTTCGTCTACAGTAGCAGTTTTTATATTTAGGTTTCACTCTGTTCTCTCCTACATAGATAGATGAATTTGAAACTCTAAATCCAACATGGTGTGTAATAGCTCTTTGAAACTTGACAAAGTAAAGGAATTCTCAGTTTTGACTCTATGATTTGTTTCCTCTTCATGTAGCCCTGGGCACAGACTGTGGAAAAGCACTTTCATTGAGAGTGGTTTCCAAGCTTCTAAGAAATAACGAGTTTTTGAAATACCAGCAAATATTTTTTCACCCAATCTTGATGATACCTGGTGGTAATGATGGGTACACAAATCCCACTTGTCTCACCAAATTTTGTTCTTCTAAGTTGAAGTGTTCATTTACAGTAGCAGTTTATATTTTTAGGTTCCCTCAGTTCTCTCCTATATAGATACATGAATTTGGATCTCAAATCCAACAAGGTTTGTAGTAGCTCTTTGAAACGTCACAAAATAAAGGAATTCTGAGTTTTGTCTCTATGATTTGTTTCCGCTTCATGTAGCCCTAGGCACAGACTTTGGAAAAGCACTTTCATTGAGAGGGGTTGCCAAGCTTCTAAGAAATAAGGAGTTTCCATAATACCAGCTAATATTTATTCACCCAATGTCGATGATACTTAGTGGTAATCATCTGTACACAAATCCCACTTTGCTCACCAAATTTTGTTCTTCTACTTTGAAGCGTTCCTCTACAGTTACAATTTTAATATTTAGGTTTCACTCTGTTCTCTCCTATATAGATAGATGAATTTGGAACTCCAAATCCAACATGGTTTGCAGTAGCTCTTTGAAACTTGACAAAATAAAGGAGTTCTCAGTTTTGTCTCTATGGTTTGTTTCCTCTTCAAGTACCCCTAGGCACAGACTGTGGAAAAGCACTTTCATTGAGAGGGTTTGCCAAGCTTCTATGAAAGAACGAGTTTCCGAAATACCAGCAAATATTTTTTCACCCAATCTTGATGATACTTGGTGGTAATGATCAGTACACAAATCCCACTTGGCTCACTAAATTGAATTCTTCCAGATTGAAGCGTTCGTCTACAGTAGCAGTTTTTATATTTAGGTTTCTCTCTGTTCTCTTCTATATACATAGATGAATTTGGATCTCTAAATCCAACATGATTTGTAGTAGCGCTGTGAAACTTTACAAAATAATGAAGTTCTCAGTTTTGTCTCTATGTTTTGTTTCCTCTTCAAGTAGCCCTAGGCACAGACTGTGGAAAAGCACTTTCATTGACAGGGGTTGCCAAGCTTCTAAAAAATAACAAGTTTCCGAAATACCAGCAAATATTTTTTCACCCAATGTTGATGATACTTGGTGGTAATGATCAGTACACAAATCCCACTTGGCTCACCAAATTTTGTTCTTCTATGTTGAAGCGTTCGTCTACAGTAGCAGTTTTTATATTTAGGTTTCACTCTGTTCTCTCCTACATAGATAGATGAATTTGGAACTCTAAATCCAACATGGTGTGTAATAGCTCTTTGAAACTTGATAAAGTAAAGGAGTTCTCAGTTTTGTCTCTATGATTTGTTTCCTCTTCATGTAGCCCTGGGCACAGACTGTGGAAAAGCACTTTCATTGAGAGTGGTTTCCAAGCTTCTAAGAAATAACGAGTTTTTGAAATACCAGCAAATATTTTTTCACCCAATATTGATGATACCTGGTGGTCATGATGGGTACACAAATCACACTTGTCTCACCAAATTTTGTTCTACTAAGTTGAAGTGTTCGTTTACAGTAGCAGTTTATATTTTTAGGTTCCCTCAGTTCTCTCCTATATAGATACATGAATTTGGAACTCGAATCCAACAAGGTTTGTAGTAGCTCTTTGAAACGTCACAAAATAAAGGAATTCTGAGTTTTGTCTCTATGATTTGTTTCCACTTCATGTAGCCCTAGGCACAGACTGTGGAAAAGCATTTTCATTGAGAGGGGTTGCCAAGCTTCTAAGAAATAAGGAGTTTCCATAATACCAGCAAATATTTATTCACCCAATGTCGATGATACTTGGTGGTAATCATCTGTACACAAATCCCACTTGGCTCACCAAATTTTGTTCTTCTACTTTGAAGCGTTCCTCTACAGTTACAATTTTAATATTTAGGTTTCACTCTGTTCTCTCCTATATAGATAGATGAATTTGGAACTCCAAATCCAACATGGTTTGCAGTAGCTCTTTGAAACTTGACAAAATAAAAGAGTTCTCAGTTTTGTCTCTATGATTTGTTTCCGCTTCATGTAGCCCTAAGCAGTGACTGTGGAAAAGCACTTTCATTGAAAGGGGTTGCCATGCTTCCAAGAAATTACGAGTTTCTGAAATAGCAGCATATATTTTTTCACCCAATGTTGATGATACGTGGTGGTAATGACAAGTACACAAATCCCACTTGGCTCATCAAATTTTGTTCTTCTAGGTTGAAGCGTTCGTCTACAGTAGGAGTTTTTATTTTTAGGGTTCACTCTGTTCTCTCCTATAGAGATAGATGAATTTGGAACTCTAACTCCAACATGGTTTGTGGTAGCTCTTTGAAACTTGAAAAAATAAAGAAGTTCTCAGTTTTGTCTCTATGGTTTGTTTCCTCTTAAGGTAGCCCTAGGCTCAGACTGTGGAAAAGCACTTTCATTGAGAGCGGTTGCCAAGCTTCCAAGAAATTACAAGTTTCCAAAATAGCAGCAAATATTTTTTCACCCAATGTTGATGATACGTGGTGGTAATGACAAGTACACAAATCCCACTTGGCTCACAAAATTTTGTTCTTCTAGGTTGAAGCGTTCGTTTACACTAGCAGTTTTCATTTTTAGGTTTCACTCTGTTCTCTCCCATATAGATAGATGAATTTGGAACACTAAATCCAACATGGTTTGTAGTAGCTCTTTGAAACTTGACAAAATAAACTAATTCAGTTAAGTCTCTATGGATTGTTTCCTCTTCAAGTAGCCCTAGGCACAGACTATAAAAAAGCACTTTCATTGAGAGTGGTTGCAAATCTTCTAAGAAATAACGAGTTTCCGAAATACCAGCAAGTATTTTTTCACCCAATCTTCATGATACTAGGTGGTAATGATCAGTACACAAATCCTACTTGGCTCCCCAAATTTTGTTCTTCTAGGTTGAAGCGTTCGTCTACAGTAGCAGTTTTTATATTTTGGTTTCACTCTGTTCTCTCCTATATAGATAGATGAATTTGGAACCCTAAATCCAACATGGTTTGTAGTAGCTCTTTGAAACTTGACAAAATAATGGAGTTTCCAGTTTTGTCTCTATGGTTTGTTTCCTCTTCAAGTAGCCCTAGGCACAGACTGTGGAAAAGCACTTTCATTGAGAGGGGTTGCCAAGCTTCTAAGAAATAACGAGTTTCGGAAATACCAGCGAATATTTTTTCACCCAATCTTGATGATACTTGGTGATAATGATCAGTACTCAAATCCCACTTGGCTCACCATATTGTCATCTTCTAGGTTGAAGCGTTCGTTTACAGTAGCAGTTGTTATTTTTAGGTTTCCCTCTGTTCTCTCCTATAAAGATAGATGATTTTGGAACTCTAAATTCAACATGGTGTGTAACAGCTCTTTGAAACTTGACAAAATAAACGAGTTCTCAGTTTTGTCTCTATGATTTGTTTCCGCTTCTTGTAGCCCTAAGCAGAAACTGTGGGAAAGCACTTTCATTGAAAGGGGTTGCCAAGCTTCCAAGAAATTATGAGTTTCCGAAATAGCAGCAAATATTTTTTTACCAAATATTGATGATACGTGGTGGTAATGACAAGTACACAAATACCACTTGGCTCACCAAATTTTGTTCTTCTAGGTTGAAGCATTCCTTTACAGTAGCAGTTTTTATTTTTAGGTTTCACTCTCTTCTCTCCAATATAGATAGATGAATTTGGAATTCTAAATCCTACATGGTTTGTAGTAGCTCTTTGAAACTTGACAAAATAAGGAAGTTCACAGTTTTGTCTCTATGGTTTGTTTCCTCTTCAAGTAGCCCTAGGCACAGACTGTGGAAAAGCACTTTCATTGAGAGGGGTTGCCAGGCTTCTAAGAAATAACGAGTTTCCGAAATACCAGCAAATATTTTTTCACCCAATCTTGATGTTACTTGGTGGTAATGATCAGTACACAAATCCCACTTGGATCACCAAATTTTGTTCTTCTAGGTTGAAGCGGTCATCTACAGTAGCAGTATTTATATTTAGGTTTCACTCTGTTCTCTCCTATATAGATAGATAAATTTGGAACGCTAAATCCAACATGGTTTGTAGTAGGTCTTTGAAACTTGACAAAATAAAGAAGTTCTTAATTTTGTCTCTATGGTTTGTTTGGTCTTCAAGTAGCCCTAGGAACAAACTGTGGAAAAGCACTTTCATTGAGAGGGGTTGCCAAGCTTCTAAGAAATAACGAGTTTCCGAAATAGCAGCAAACATTTTTTCACCCAATCTTGATGATACTTTGTGGTAATGATCAGTACTCAAATCCCACTTGGCTCAACAAATTTTCATCTTCTAGGTTGAGGCGTTCGTTTACAGTAGCAGTTTTTATTTTTAGGGTTTCACTCTGTTCTCTCCTATATAGATAGATGAATTTGGAACTCTAAATCCAACAAGGTTTGTAGTAGCTCTTTGATACTTGACAAAATAAAGGAGTTGTCAGTTTTGTCTCTATGGTTTGTTTCCTCTTCAAGTAGCCCTAGGCACAGACTGTGGAAAAGCACTTTCATTGAGAGGGGTTGCCAAGCTTCAAAGAAATAACGAGTTTCCGAAATACCAGCAAATGTTTTTTCACCCAATCTTCATGATACTAGGTGGTAATGATCAGTACACAAATCCTACTTGGCTCCCCAAATTTTGTTCTTCTAGGTTGAAGCGTTCGTCTACAGTAGCAGTTTTTATATTTAGGTTTCACTCTGTTCTCTCCTATATAGATAGATGAATTTGGAACCCTAAATCCAACATGGTTTGTAGTAGCTCTTTGAAACTTGACAAAATAATGGAGTTTCCAGTTTTGTCTCTATGGTTTGTTTCCTCTTCAAGTAGCCCTAGGCACAGACTGTGTAAAAGCACTTTCATTCAGAGGGGTTGCCAAGCTTCGAAAAAATTACGAGTTTCCCAAATACTAGCAAATATTTTTTCACCCAATCTAGATGATATTTGGAGGTAATAATCAGTACACAAGTCCCACTTGGCTCACCAAATTTTGTTTTCTAGTTTAAAGCGTTCGTCTACAGTAGCAGTTTTTATTATTAGGTTTCACTCTGTTGTCTCCTATATAGATAGATGAATTTGGAACTCTAAATCCAACATGGTTTGTAGCAGCTCTTTGAAACTTGACAAAATAAAATAGTTCTCAGTTTTGTTTCTTTGATTTTTTCCGCTTCATGTAGCCCTAAGCAGAGACTGTGCAAAAGCACATTCATTGAAAAAGGTTGACACGCTTCCAAGATATTACGAGTTTCCAAAATACCAACAAATATTTTTTCATCCTATGTTGATCATACGTGGTGGTAATGACAAGTACACAAATCCCAATGGCTCACCAAATTTTGTTCTTCTATGTTGAAGCGTTCTTCACAGTAGCAGTTTTAATTTCATGGATTCACTCTGTTCTCCTCAATATAGATAGATGAATTTGGAACTCTAAATCCAACATGGTTTGTAGTAGGTCTTTGAAATTGACAAAATAAAGAAGTTCTCATATTTGTCTCTATGGTTTGTTTCCTCTTCAAGTAGCCCTAGGCACAGACTGTGGAAAAGCACTTTCATTGAGTGGGGTTACCAGGCTTCTAAGAAATAACGAGTTTCCGAAATACCAGCAAATATTTTTTCACCCTATCTTGATGATACTTGCTGCTAATGATCAGTACACAAATCACACTTGGATCACCAAATTTTGTTCTTCTAGGTTGAAGCGTTCGTCTACAGTAGCAGTATATATATTTAGGTTTCACTCTGTTCTCTCCTATATAGATAGATGAATTTGGAACCCTAAATCCAACATGGTTTGTAGTAGCTCTTTGAAACTTGACAAAATAATGGAGTTTCCAGTTTTGTCTCTATGGTTTGTTTCCTCTTCAAGTAGCCCTAGGCACAGACTGTGGAAAAGCACTTTCATTGAGAGGGGTTGCCAAGCTTCTAAGAAATAACGAGTTTCGGAAATACCAGCAAATATTTTTTCACCCAATCTTGATGATACTTGGTGATAATGATCAGTACTCAAATCCCACTTGGCTCACCATATTGTCATCTTCTAGGTTGAAGCGTTCGTTTACAGTAGCAGTTGTTATTTTTAGGTTTCCCTCTGTTCTCTCCTATAAAGATAGATGATTTTGGAACTCTAAATTCAACATGGTGTGTAACAGCTCTTTGAAACTTGACAAAATAAACGAGTTCTCAGTTTTGTCTCTATGATTTGTTTCCGCTTCTTGTAGCCCTAAGCAGAAACTGTGGGAAAGCACTTTCATTGAAAGGGGTTGCCAAGCTTCCAAGAAATTATGAGTTTCCGAAATAGCAGCAAATATTTTTTTACCAAATATTGATGATACGTGGTGGTAATGACAAGTACACAAATACCACTTGGCTCACCAAATTTTGTTCTTCTAGGTTGAAGCATTCCTTTACAGTAGCAGTTTTTATTTTTAGGTTTCACTCTCTTCTCTCCAATATAGATAGATGAATTTGGAATTCTAAATCCTACATGGTTTGTAGTAGCTCTTTGAAACTTGACAAAATAAGGAAGTTCACAGTTTTGTCTCTATGGTTTGTTTCCTCTTCAAGTAGCCCTAGGCACAGACTGTGGAAAAGCACTTTCATTGAGAGGGGTTGCCAGGCTTCTAAGAAATAACGAGTTTCCGAAATACCAGCAAATATTTTTTCACCCAATCTTGATGTTACTTGGTGGTAATGATCAGTACACAAATCCCACTTGGATCACCAAATTTTGTTCTTCTAGGTTGAAGCGGTCATCTACAGTAGCAGTATTTATATTTAGGTTTCACTCTGTTCTCTCCTATATAGATAGATAAATTTGGAACGCTAAATCCAACATGGTTTGTAGTAGGTCTTTGAAACTTGACAAAATAAAGAAGTTCTTAATTTTGTCTCTATGGTTTGTTTGGTCTTCAAGTAGCCCTAGGAACAAACTGTGGAAAAGCACTTTCATTGAGAGGGGTTGCCAAGCTTCTAAGAAATAACGAGTTTCCGAAATAGCAGCAAACATTTTTTCACCCAATCTTGATGATACTTTGTGGTAATGATCAGTACTCAAATCCCACTTGGCTCAACAAATTTTCATCTTCTAGGTTGAGGCGTTCGTTTACAGTAGCAGTTTTTATTTTTAGGGTTTCACTCTGTTCTCTCCTATATAGATAGATGAATTTGGAACTCTAAATCCAACAAGGTTTGTAGTAGCTCTTTGATACTTGACAAAATAAAGGAGTTGTCAGTTTTGTCTCTATGGTTTGTTTCCTCTTCAAGTAGCCCTAGGCACAGACTGTGGAAAAGCACTTTCATTGAGAGGGGTTGCCAAGCTTCAAAGAAATAACGAGTTTCCGAAATACCAGCAAATGTTTTTTCACCCAATCTTCATGATACTAGGTGGTAATGATCAGTACACAAATCCTACTTGGCTCCCCAAATTTTGTTCTTCTAGGTTGAAGCGTTCGTCTACAGTAGCAGTTTTTATATTTAGGTTTCACTCTGTTCTCTCCTATATAGATAGATGAATTTGGAACCCTAAATCCAACATGGTTTGTAGTAGCTCTTTGAAACTTGACAAAATAATGGAGTTTCCAGTTTTGTCTCTATGGTTTGTTTCCTCTTCAAGTAGCCCTAGGCACAGACTGTGTAAAAGCACTTTCATTCAGAGGGGTTGCCAAGCTTCGAAAAAATTACGAGTTTCCCAAATACTAGCAAATATTTTTTCACCCAATCTAGATGATATTTGGAGGTAATAATCAGTACACAAGTCCCACTTGGCTCACCAAATTTTGTTTTCTAGTTTAAAGCGTTCGTCTACAGTAGCAGTTTTTATTATTAGGTTTCACTCTGTTGTCTCCTATATAGATAGATGAATTTGGAACTCTAAATCCAACATGGTTTGTAGCAGCTCTTTGAAACTTGACAAAATAAAATAGTTCTCAGTTTTGTTTCTTTGATTTTTTCCGCTTCATGTAGCCCTAAGCAGAGACTGTGCAAAAGCACATTCATTGAAAAAGGTTGACACGCTTCCAAGATATTACGAGTTTCCAAAATACCAACAAATATTTTTTCATCCTATGTTGATCATACGTGGTGGTAATGACAAGTACACAAATCCCAATGGCTCACCAAATTTTGTTCTTCTATGTTGAAGCGTTCTTCACAGTAGCAGTTTTAATTTCATGGATTCACTCTGTTCTCCTCAATATAGATAGATGAATTTGGAACTCTAAATCCAACATGGTTTGTAGTAGGTCTTTGAAATTGACAAAATAAAGAAGTTCTCATATTTGTCTCTATGGTTTGTTTCCTCTTCAAGTAGCCCTAGGCACAGACTGTGGAAAAGCACTTTCATTGAGTGGGGTTACCAGGCTTCTAAGAAATAACGAGTTTCCGAAATACCAGCAAATATTTTTTCACCCTATCTTGATGATACTTGCTGCTAATGATCAGTACACAAATCACACTTGGATCACCAAATTTTGTTCTTCTAGGTTGAAGCGTTCGTCTACAGTAGCAGTATATATATTTAGGTTTCACTCTGTTCTCTCCTATATAGATAGATAAATTTGGAACGCTAAATCCAACATGGTTTGTAGTAGCTCTTTGAAACTTTACAAATAAAGGAGTTCTCAGTTTTGTCTCTTTGATTTTTTCCGCTTCATGTAGACCTAAGCAGAGACTGTGTAAAAGCACTTTAATTTAAAGGGGTTGCCAAGCTTCCAAGAAATTACGAGTTTCTGAAATACCAGAAAATATTTTTTCACCCTATGTTGATCATACGTGGTGGTAATGACAAGTACACAAATCCCACTTGGCTCACAAAATTTTGTTCTTCTAGGTTGAAGCGTTCGTTTACAGTAGCAGTTTTATTTTTTAGGTTTCACTCTGTTCTGTCCTATAAAGATAGATGAATTTGGAACTCTAAATCCAACATGGTTTGTAGTAGCTTTTTGAAACTTGACAAAATAAAGGAGTTCTCAGTTTTGTGTCTATGGTTTGTTTCCTCTTCAAGTAGCCCTAGGCACAGACTGTGGAAAAGCACTTTGATTGAGAGGGGTTGCCAAGCTTCTAAGAAATAACGAGTTTCCGAAATATCAGAAAATATTTTTTCACCCAATCTTGATAATACTTTGTGGTAATGATCAGTACTCAAATCCCACTTGGCTCAACAAATATTCATCTTCTAGGTTGAACCGTTTGTTTACAGTAGCAGGTTTTAATTTTAGGTTTCCCTCTGTTCTCTCCTATATAGATAGATGAATTTGGAACTCTAAATCCAACAAGGTTTGTAGTAGCTCTTTGAAACTTGACAAAATAGAGGAGTTGTCAGTTTTGTCTCTATGGTTTGTTTTCTCTTCAAGTAGCCCTAGGCACAGACTGTGGAAAAGCACTTTCATTGAGAGGGGTTGCCAAGCTTCAAAGAAATAACGAGTTTCCGAAATACCAGCAAATATTTTTTCACCCAATCTTCATGATACTAGGTGGTAATGATCAGTACACAAATCCTACTTGGCTCCCCAAATTTTGTTCTTCTAGGTTGAAGCGTTTGTCAACAGTAGCAGTTTTTATATTTAGGTTTCACTCTGTTCTCTCCTATATAGATAGATGAATTTGGAACTCTAAATCCAACATGGTTTGTAGTAGCGCTTTGAAACTTGAAAAAATAGTGGAGTACCCAGTTTTGTCTCTATGGTTTGTTTCCTATTCAAGTAGCCCTAGGTATAGACTGTGTAAAAGCACTTTCATTGAGAAGGGTTGCCAAGCTTCTAAGAAATAACGAGTTTCCGAAATACTAGCAAATATGTTTTCACCCAATCTTGATGATATTTGGTGGTAATGATCAGTACACAAGTCCCACTTGGCTCACCAAATTTTGTTCTTGTAGTTTGAAGCGTTCGTCTACAGTAGCAGTTTTTATTATTAGGTTTCACTCTGTTCTCTCCTATATAGATAGATGAATTTGGAACTCTAAATCCAACATGGTTTGTAGTAGCTCTTTGAAACTTGACAAAATGAAGGAGTTCTCAGTTTTGTCTCTATGATTTGTTTCCGCTTCATGTAGCCCTAAGCAGATACTGTGCAAAAGCACTTTCATTGAAAGGGGTTCACAAGCTTCCAAGATATTAGGAGTTTCCGAAATACCAGCAAGTATTTTTTCACCCTATGTTGGTCATACGTGGTGGTAATGACAAGTCCACAAATCCCAGTTGGCTCACCAAATTTTCTTCTTCTAGGTTGAAGCGTTCGTTTACAGTAGCAGTTTTAATTTTTAGGTTTCACTCTGTTCTCTCCTATATAGATAGATGAATTTGGAACTCTAAATCCAACATGGTTTGTAGTTGCTCTTTGAAACTTGACAAAATAAAGGAGTTCTCAGTTTTGTCCCTATGGTTTGTTTCCTCTTCAAGTAGACCTAGGCACAGAGTGTGGAAAAGCACTTTCATTGAGAGTGGTTGCCAAGCTTCTAAGAAATAACGAGTTTCCGAAATACGAGCAAATATTTTTTCACCCAATCTCGATGATACTTGGTGGTAGTGATCAGTACACAAATCCCACTTGGCTCACCAAAGTTTGTTCCTCTACGTTGACGCATTCGTCTACAGTAGCAGTTTTTATATTTAGGTTTCACTCTGTTCACTCTTATATTGATAGATGAATTTGGAACACTAAATCCAACATGGTTTGTAGTATTTCTTTGAAACTTGAAAAAATAAACTAATTTTCAGTTAAGTCTCTATGGTTTGTTTCCTCTACAAGTAGTCCTAGGCACCGACTGTGGAAAAGCACTTTCATTGAGAGGGGTTGCCAAGCTTCTAAGAAATAACGAGTTTCCGAAATATCAGCAAATATGTTTTCACCCAATCTTGATGATACTTGGTGGTAATGATCGGTACACAAATCCCACTTGACTCACCAAATTTTGATGTTCTACGTTGAAGCCTTCGTTTACAGTAGCAGTTTATATTTTTAGGTTCCCTCTGTTCTCTCCTATATAGATAGATGAATTTTGAACTCTAAATCCAACATGGTTTGTAGTAGCTCTTTAAAACTTGACAAAATAAAGGAGTTCTCAGTTTTGTCTCTTTGATTTTTTCCGCTTCATGAAGCCCTAAGCAGAGACTGTGCAAAAGCACTTTAATTGAAAGGGGTTGCCAAGTTTCCAAGGAATTACGAGTTTCCGAAATACCAGCAAATATTTTTTCACCCTATGTTAATCATACGTGGTGGTAATGACAAGTACACAAATCCCACTTGGCTCACCAAAGTTTGTTCTTCTACGTTGAACTTTTGTCTACAGTAGCAGTTTTTATATTTAGGTTTCACTCTGTTCTCTCCTATATAGATAGATGTATTTGGAACTCTAAATCCAACATGGTTTGAAGTAGCTCTTTGAAACTTGACAAAATAATGGAGTTCTCAGTTTTTTCTCTATTATTTGTTTCCTCTTCATGTATCCCTAGGCACAGACTGTGGAAAAGCACTTTCATTGAGAGGGGTTGCCAAGCTTCTAAGAAATAATGAGTTTCCGAAATAACAGCAAATATTTTTTCACCCAATCTTGATGATACTTGGTGGTAATGATCACTACACAAATACCACTTGGCTCACCAAAGTTTGTTCTTCTAGGTTGAAGCGTTCGTTTACAGTAGCAGTTTTTATTTTTAGGTTTCACTCTGTTCTCTCCTATAAAGATAGATGAATTTGGAACTCTAAATCCAACATTGTGTGTAATAGCTCTTTTACTCTTGAGAAAATAAAGGAGTTCTCAGTTTTGTCTCTATGATTTGTTTCCTCTTCATGTAGCCCTAAGCACAGATTGTGGGGAAGCACTTTCATTGAAAGGGTTAGCCAAACTTCCAAGAAATTATGAGTTTCCGAAATATCAGCAAATATTTTTTCACCAAATGTTGATGATACGTGGTAGTTATGACAAGCACACAAATCCAATTTGGCTCCCCATATTTGGTTCTTCTAGGTTGAAGCGTTCGTCTACAGTAGCAGTTTTCATATTTAGTTTTCACTCTGTTCTCTCTTATATTGATAGATGAATTTGGAACTCTAAATCCAACATGGTTTGTAGTAGCTTTTTGAAACTTGACAAAATAAAGGAGTTTTCAGTTTTGTCTCTGTGGTTTGTTTCCTCTTCAAGTAGTCCTAGGCACAGACTGTGGAAAAGCACTTTCATTGAGAGGGGTTGCCAAGCTTTTAAGAAATAACGAGTTTCCGAAATACCAGCAAATATTTTTTCAACTAATCTCGATGATACTTGGTGGTAATGATCAGTGCACAAATCCCACTTGGATCACCAAATATTGTTCTTCGAGGTTGAAGTGTTCCTTTACAGTAGCAGTTTTTATTTTTAGGTTTCACTCTGTTCTCTCCTATATAGAGAGATGAATTTGGAACACTAAATCCAACATGGTTTGTAGTATCTCTTTGAAACCTGACAAATAAACTAATTTTCAGTTAAGTCTCTATGGATTGTTTCCTCTTCAAGTAGCCCTGGGCACAGACTGTGGAAAAGCACTTTCATTGGGAGTGGTTGCCAAGCTCTAAAAATAACGAGTTTCCGAAACACCAGCAAATATTTTTTCACCCAATCTTGATGATACTTGGTGGTAATGATCGGTACACAAATCCCACTTGACTCACCAAATTTTGTTCTTCTACGTTGCAGCGTTCGTTTACAGTAGCAGTTTATATTTTTAGGTTCCCTCTGTTCTCTTCTATATAGATAGATGAATGTTGAACTCTAAATCCAACATGGTTTGTAGTAGCTCTTTGAAACTTGACAAAACAAAGGAGTTCTCAGTTTTGTCTCTTTGGTTTGTTTCCTCTTCAAGTAGTCCTAGGCACAGACTGTGGAAAAGCACTTTCATTGAGAGGGGTTGCCAAGCTTTTAAGAAATAACGAGTTTCCGAAATACCAGCAAATATTTTTTCAACCAATCTCTATGATACTTGGTGGTAATGATCAGTGCACAAATCCCACTTGGCACACCAAATATTGTTCTTCGAGGTTGAAGCGTTTCTTTACAGTAGCAGTTTTCATTTTTAGGTTTCACTGTGTTCTCTCCTATATAGATAGATGAATTTGGAACACTAAATCCAAAATGGTTTGTAGTATCTCTTTGAAACTTGACAAAATAAACTAATTTTCAGTTAAGTCTCTATGGATTGTTTCCTCTTCAAGTAGCCCTATGCACAGATTGTGGAAAAGCACTTTCAATGGGAGTGGTTGCGAAGCTCTAAGAAATAACGAGTTTCTGAAACACCAGCAAATATTTTTTCACCCAATCTTGATGATACTTGGTGGTAATGATCGGTACACAAATCCCACTTGACTCACCAAATTTTGTTCTTCTACGTTGAAGCGTTCGTTTACAGTAGCAGTTTATATTTTTAGGTTCCCTCTGTTCTCTTCTATATAGATAGATGAATGTTGAACTCTAAATCCAACATGGTTTGTAGTAGCTCTTTGAAACTTGACAAAATAAAGAAGTTCTCAGTTTTATCTCTTTGATTTTTTCCACTTCATGAAGCCGTAAGCAGAGACTGTGCAAAAGCACTTTAATTGAAAGGGGTTGCCAAGCTTCCAAGAAATTACGAGTTTCCGAAATACCAGCAAATATTTTTTCACCTTATGTTGATCATACGTGGTGGTAATGACAAGTACACAAATCCCACATGGCTCAACAAATTTTCATCTTCCAGGTTGAAGCGTTCGTTTACAGTAGCAGTTTTTATTTTTAGGTTTCCCTCTGTTCTCTCCTATATAGATAGATGAATTTGGAACTCTAAATCCAACATGGTTTGTAGTAGCTCTTTGAAACTTGACAATATAAAGGAGTTCTCAGTTTTGTCTCTATGGTTTGTTTTCTCTTCAAGTAGCCCTAGGCACAGACTGTGGAAAAGCAATTTGATTGAGAGGGGTTGAGAAGCTTCTAAGAAATAACGAGTTTCCGAAATACCAGCAAATATTTTTTCACCCAATCTTGATGATACTAGGTGGTAATTATCAATACACAAATCCTACTTGGCTCCCCAAATTTTGTTCTTCTAGGTTGAAGCGTTCGTCTACAGTAGCAGTTTTTATATTTAGGTTTCACTGTGTTCTCTCCTATATAGATAGATGTATTTGGAACTCTAATTCCAACATGGTTTGTAGTAGCTCTTTGAAACTTGACAAAATAATGGAATTCGCAGTTTTGTCTCTATGGTTTGTTTCCTCTTCAAGTAGCCCTAGGCACAGACTGTGTAAAAGCACTTTCATTGAGAATGGTTGCCAAGCTTCTAAGAAATAACGAGTTTCCGAAATACCGGGAAATATTTTTTCACCCAATCTTGATGATACTTTGTGGTAATGATCAGCACACAAATCCCACTTGGCTCACCAAATTTTGTTCTTCTAGGTTGAATCGTTCGTCTACAGTAGCAGTTTTTATATTTGAGTTTCCCTCTGTTCTCTCCTATACAGATAGATGAATTTGGAACTCTAAATCCAACGTGGTTTGTAGTAGCTCTTTGAAACTTGACAAAATAAAGGAGTTCTCAGTTTTGTCTCTATGGTTTGTTTCATCTTCAAGTAGCCCTAGGCAGAGACTGTGGAAAACCACTTTCATTGAGAGGGGTTGCCAAGCTTCTAAGAAATAACGAGTTTCCGAAATACCAGCAATATTTTTTCATCCAATCCTGATGATACTTGGTGGTAATGATCAGTACACAAATCCCACTTGGCTCACCAAAATTTGTTCTTCTACGTTGACGCGTTCGTCTACAGTAGCACTTTTTATATGTAGGTATCACTCTGTACTCTCCTATATAGATAGATGAATTTGGAACTCTAAATCCAACATGATTTGTAGTAGCACTTTGAAACTTGACAAAATAAAGGAATTCTCAGGTCAGTCTCTATGATTTGGTTCCTCTTCAAGTAGCCCTAAGCAGGGACTGTGGAAAAGCACTTTCATTGAAAGGTGTTGCCAAGCTTCCAAAAAATTATGAGTTTCCGAAATACCAGCAAATATTTTTTCACCCAATCGTGATGATACATGGTGGTAATGATCAGAACACAAATCCCTTTTGGCTCACCAAATTATGTTCTTCAAGGTTTTAGCGTTCGTCTACAGCACCAGTTTTTGTATGTAGGTTTCACTGTCTTCTCTCTTATATAGATAGATGAATTTGGAACCCTAAATTCAACATCTTTTATACTAGCTCTTTGAAACTTGACAAAACATAGTAGTTCTCAGTTTTGTCTTTATGGATAGTTTCCTCTTCAAGTAGCCCTAAGCAGAGACTGTGGAAAAGCACTTTCATTGAAAGGGGTTGCCAAGCTTCCAAGAAATTACGAGTTTCTGAAATATCAGCAAATATATTTTCACCCAATCGTGATGATACGTGGTGGTAATGACAAGTACACAAATCCCACTTGGCTCACCAAATTTTGTTCTTCGAGGTTGAAGCCTTCGTTTACAGTAGCGGTTTTTATTTTTAGGTTTCACTATGTTCTCTCCTATACAGATAGTTGAATTTGAAACTCTAAATCCAACGTGGTTTGTAGTAGCTCTTTGAAATTTGACAAAATAAAGGAGTTCTCAGTTTTGTCTCTATGGTTTGTTTCATCTTCAAGTAGCCCTAGGCAGAGACTGTGGAAAACCACTTTCATTGAGAGGGGTTGCCAAGCTTCTAAGAAATAACGAGTTTCCGAAATACCAGCAAATATTTTTTCATCCAATCTTGATGATACTTGGTGGTAATGATCAGTACACAAATCCCACTTGGCTCACCAAAATTTGTTCTTCTACGTTGACGTGTTCGTCTACAGTAGCACTTTTTATATGTAGGTATCACTCTGTACTCTCCTATATAGATAGATGAATTTGGAACTCTAAATCCAACATGGTTTGTAGTAGCACTTTGAAACTTGACGATATAAAGGAATTCTCAGGTCAGTCTCTGTAATTTGGTTCCTCTTCAAGTAGCCCTAAGCAGGGACTGTGGAAAAGCACTTTCATTGAAAGGTGTTGCCAAGCTTCCAAAAAATTACGAGTTTCCGAAATATCAGCAAATATTTTTTCACCCAATCGTGATGATACGTGGTGGTAATGATCAGTACACAAATCACACTTGGCTCACCACATTATGTTCTTCAAGGTTTTACCGTTCGTCTACAGCACCAGTTTTTATATGTAGGTTTCACTGTCTTCTCTCTTATATAGGTAGATGAATTTGGAACCCTAAATTCAACATCTTTTATAGTAGCTCTTTGAAACTTGACAAAATATAGTAGTTCTCAGTTTTGTCTTTATGGATTGTTTCCTCTTCAAGTAGCAATAAGCAGAGACTGTGGAAAAGCACTTTCATTGAAAGGGGTTGCCAAGCTTCCAAGAAATTACGAGTTTCTGAAATATCAGCAAATGTGTTTTCACCCAATCGTGATGATACTTTGTGGTAATGATCAGTACTCAAATCCCACTTGGCTCACTAAATTTTGTTCTTCTAGGTTGAAGCGTTCGTCTACAATTGCAGTTTTTATATTTAGGTTTCCCTCTCTTCTCTCCTATACAGATAGATGAATTTGGAACTCTAAATACAACATGGTTTGTAGTAGCTCTTTGAAACTTGACAAAATAAAGGAGTTCTCACTTTTGTCTCTATGGTTTGTTTCCTCTTCAAGTATCCCTAGGAAGAGACTGTGGAAAAGCACTTTCATTGAGTGGGGTTGCCAAGCTTCTAAGAAATAACGAGTTTCCAAAATACCAGCAAATATTTTTGCACCCAATGTTGATGATACGTGGTGGTAATGACAAGTACCCAAATCCCACTTGGCTCACCAAATTTTGTTCTGCTAGGTTGAAGCGTTCGTTTACAGTAGCAGTTTTTATTTTTAGGTTTCACTCTGTTCTCTCCTATATAGATAGATGAATTTGGAACTCTAAATCCAACATGGTGTGTAATAGCTCTTTGAAACTTGAGAAAGTAAAGGACTTCTCAGTTTTGTCTCTATGGTTTGTTTCCTCTTCAAGTCGCCCTATGCACAGACTGTGGAAAAGCACTTTCATTGAGAGGGGTTGCCAAGCTTTTAAGAAATAACGAGTTTCCGAAATACCAGCAAATATTTTTTCACCCAATCTTGATGATACTTGTTGGTAATGATCAGTACACAAATCCCATTTGGCTCACCAAATTTTGTTCTCCTGTGTTGAAGCGTTCGTCTACAGTAGCAGCATTTATACTTAGGTTTCACTCTGTTCTCTTCTACATAGATAGATGAATTTGGAACTTTAAATCCAACATGGTTTGTAGGAGCTCTTTGAAACGTGACAAAACAAAGGAGTTCTCAGTTTTGTCTCTATGGTTTGTTTCCTCTTCAAGTAGTCCTAGGCACAGACTGTAGAAAAGCACTTTCATTGAGAGGGGTTGCCAAGCTTCGAAGAAATAAGGAGTTTCCGAAATACCAGCAAATATTTTTTCACCCAATGTCGATGATACTTTGTGGTAATGATCTGTACACAAATCCCACTTGACTCACCGAATTTTGTTCTTCTAGGTTGAAGCGTTCGTTTGCAGTAGCAGTTTATATTTTTAGTTTTCCCTCTGTTCTCTCCTACATAGATAGATGAATTTGGAACTCTAAATCCAACATGGTTTGTAGTAGCTCTTTGAAACTTGACAAAATAAAGGATTTCTCAGTTTTGTCTCTATGGTTTGTTTCCACTTCATGTAGCCCTAAGAAGAGACTGTGGAAAAGCACTTTCATTGAAAGGGGTTGCCAAGCTTTCAATAAATTACAAGTTTCCGAAATACCAGCAAATATTTTTTCACCCAATGTTGATGATACTTGGTGATAATGATCAGTACACAAATCCCATTTGGCTCACCTAATTTTGTTCTTCTAGGTTTAAGCGTTCGTTTACAGTAGCAGTTTTTATATTTAGATTTCACTCTGTTCTCTCCTATATAGATAGATGCATTTGGAACTCTAAATCCAACATGGTGTGTAATAGCTCTTTGAAACTTGACAAAGTAAAGGAGTTCTCAGTTTTGTGTCTATGGTTTGTTTCCTCTTTAAGTCCCCCTAGGCACAGACTGTGGAAAACAGTTTCATTGAGAGGGGTTGCCAAGCTTTTAAGAAATAACGAGTTTCTGAAATACCAGCAAATATTTTTTCACCCAATCTTGATGATACTTGGTGGTAGTGATCAGTACACAAATCCCATTTGTTCACCAAATTTTCTTCTTCTAGGTTGACCCGTTCGTTTATAGTAGCAGTTTATATTTTTAGGTTCCCTCTGTTCTCTCTTATATAGATAGATGAATTTGGAACTCTAAATCCAACATGGTTTCTAGTAGCTCTTTGAAACTTGACAAAATAAAGGAGTTCTCAGTTTTGTCTCTATGATTTGTTTCCACTTTATGTAGCCCTAAGCAGAGACTGTGGAAAAGCACTTCCATTGAAAGGGGTTGCCAAGTTTCCAATAAATTATGAGTTTCCGAAATACCAGCAAATATTTTTTCACCCAATGTTGATGATACTTGGTGGTAAAGATCAGTACAAAAATCCCACTTGGTTCACCAAATTTTGTTCTTCTAGGTTGAAGCGTTCGTTTACAGTAGCACTTTTTTATTTAGGATTCACTCTGTTCTATCCTATATAGATAGATGGATTTGGAACTAAATCCAACATGGTGTGTAGTAGCTCTTTGAAAGTTGACAAAATAAAGGAGTTCTCAGTTTTTTCTCTATGGTTGTTTCCACTTCAAGTAGTCCTAGGCAAGACTGTAGAAAAGCACTTTCATTGAGAGGGTTTGATAAGCTTCTAAGAAACAACGAGTTTCCGAGATACCAGCAAATATTTTTTCACCCAATCTTGATGATACTTGGTGGTAATGATTGGTACACAAATCCCACTTGACTCACCAAATTTTGTTCTTCTAGGTTGAAGCGTTCGTTTACAGTAGCAGTTTATATTTTTAAGTTCCCTCTGTTCTCTCCTATATAGATTGATGAATTTGGAACTCTAAATCCAACATGGTTTGTAGTAGCTCTTTGAAACTTGACGAAATAAAGGAGTTCTCAGTTTTGTCTCTATGATTTGTTTCCGCTTCAATTAGCCCTAAGCAGAGACTGTGGAAAAGCACTTTCATTGAGAGGGGTTGCCAACCCTCCAAGAAATTACGAGTTACAGAAATAGCACCAAATATTTATTCACCCAATGCTGATGATACGTGGTGGTAATGACAAGTACACAAATCCCACTTGGCTTACCAAATTTTGTTCTTCTAGGTTGAAGCGTTCGTTTACAGTAGCAGTTTTATTTTTTGGTTACACTCTGTTCTCTCCTATATAGAGAGATGAATTTGGAACTCTAAATCCAACATGGTTTGTAGTAGCTCTTTGAAACTTGACAAAATAAAGGAGTTCTCAGTTTTGTCTCTATGATTTGTTTCCACTTCATGTAGCCCTAAGAAAAGACTGTGGAAAAGCCCTTTCATTAAAAGGGGTTGCCAAGCTTTCAATAAATTACAAGTTTCCGAAATACCAGCAAATATTTTTTCACCCAATGTTGATGATACGTGGTGGTAATGATCAGTACACAAATCCCACTTTGCTCACCAAATTTTGTTCTTCTGGGTTGAAGCGTTCGTCTACAGTAGCAGTTTTTATATTTAGGTTTCACTCTGTTCTCTCCTAAAGAGATAAATGAATTTGGAACTCTAAAACCAACATGGTGTGTAATAGCTCTTTGAAACTTGACAAAGTAAAGGAGTTCTCAGTTTTGTCTTCATGGTTTGTTTCCTCTTCAAGTCGCCCTAGGCACAGACTGTTTAAAAGCACTTTCATTGAGAGGGGTTGCCAAGCTTCTATGAAAGAACGAGTTTCCGAAAAACCAGCAAATATTTTTTCACCCAATCTTGATGATACTTGGTGGTAATGATCAGTACACAAATCCCACTTGGCTCACTAACTTGAGTTCTTCCAGATTGACGCGTTCTTCTACAGTAGCAGTTTTTATATTTAGGTTTCTCTCTGTTCTATCCTATATAGATAGATGAATTTAGATCTCTAAATCCAACATGGTTTGTAGTAGCTCTTTGTAACTTGACAAAATAATGGAGTTCTCAGTTTTGTCTCTGTGGTTTGTTTCCTCTTCAAGTAGCCCTAGGCACAGACTGTGGAAAAGCACTTTCATGGAGAGCGGTTGCCAAGCTTCTAAGAAATAACGAGTTTCCGAAATACCAGCAAATATTTTTTCACCCAATGTTGATGATATTTGGTGGTAATGACAAGTACACAAATCCCATTTGGCTCACCAAATTTTGTTCGCCTAGTTTGAAGCGTTCGTTTACAGTAGCAGTTTTTATTTTTAGGTTTCACTCTGTTCTCTCCTATATATATAGATGAATTTGGAACTCTAAATCCAACATGGTTTGTAGTAGCTCTTTGAAACTTGACAAAATAAAGGAGTTCTCAGTTTTGTCTCTATGATTTGTTTCCGCTTCATGTAGCCCTAAGCAGAGACTGTGGAAAAGCACTTTCATTGAAAGGGGTTGCCAAGCTTCCAACAAATTACGAGTTTCCGAAATACCAGCAAATATTTTTTCACCCAATGTTGATGATACGTGGTGGTAATGACAAGTACACAAATTCCACTTGGCTCACCAAACTTTGTTCTTCTAGGTTGCAGCGTTCGTTTACAGTAGCAGTTTTTATTTTTAGGTTTCACTCTGTTCTCTCCTATATAGATAGATGAATTTGGAACTCTATATCACACATGGATTGTAGTAGCTCTTTGAAAGTTGACAAAATAAGGGAATTCTCAGTTTTGACTCCATGGTTTGTATCCTCTTCACGTAGCCCTAGGCACAGACTGTGGAAAAGCACTTTCATTGAGAGGGGTTGCCAGGCTTCTAAGAAATAACGAGTTTCCGAAATACCAGCAAATATTTTTTCACCCAATCTGATGATACTTGGTGGTAATGATCTGTTTACAAATCCCACTTGGATCACCAAATTTTGTTCTTCTTGGTTGAAGTGTTCGTCTACAATAGCAGTTTTTATGTTTAGGTTTCAGTCTGTTCTCTGCTATATAGATAGATGAATTTGGAACTCTAAATCCAACATGGTTTGTAGTGGCTCTTTGAAACTTGACAAAATAAAGGAGTTCTCTGTTTTGTCTCTATGGTTTGTTTCCTCTTCAAGTAGCCCTAGGCACAGACGGTGGATACGCACTTTCATTGAGAGGGGTTGCCAAGCTTCAAAGAAATTAGAGTTTCCGAAATACCAGCAAATATTTTTTCACCCAATCTTGATGATACTTGGTGTTTACGATCGGTACACACATCCCACTTGATTCACCAAATTTTGTTCTTCTATGTTGAAGCGTTCGTTTTCAGTAGCAGTTTTTATTTTTAGGTTTCACTCTGTTCTCTCCTATATAGATAGATAAATTTGGAACTCGAAATCCAACATGGTTTGTAGTAGCTCTTTGACCCGTGACAAAATAAAGGAGTTCTCAGTTTTGTCTCTATGATTTGTTTCCACTTCAAGTAGCCCTAAGCAGAGACTGTGGAAAATAACTTTCATTGAGAGGGGTTGCCAAGCTTCTATGAAATAACGAGTTTCCGAAATACCAGCAAATATTTTTTTTCCCAATCTTCATGATACCTGGTGGTATTGACAAGTCCACAAATCCCACTTGGCTCACCAAATTTTGTTCTTCTAGGTTGAAGCGTTCGTTTACAGTAGCAGTTTTTATGTTTAGGTTTCACTCTGTTCTCTCCTATATAGATAGATGAATTTGGAACTCTAAATCCAACATGGTTTGTAGTAGCTCTTTGAAACTTGACAAAATAAAGGAGTTCTCAGTTTTGTCTCTATGGTTTGTTTTCTCTTCAAGTACCCCTAGGAACAGACTGTGAAAAGCACTTTCATTGAGTGGGGTTGCCAAGCTTCTATGAAATAACGAGTTTCCGAAATACCAGCAAATATTTTTTCACGCAATATGGATGACACTTGGTGGTAATGATCAGTACACAAATCCCACTTGGCTCACCACGTTTTGTTCTTCTGGGTTGAAGCGTTCGTCTACAGTAGCAGTTTTTATATTTAGGTTTCACTCTGTTCTCTCCTATATGGATAGATGAATTTGGAACTCTAAATCCAATATGGTTTGTAGTAGCTCTTTGAAACTTGACAAAATAAAGGAGTTCTCAGTTTTGTCTCTATGGTTTGTTTCCTCTTCAAGTAGCCCTAGGCACAGACTGTGGAAAAGCACTTTCATTGAGAGGGGTTGCCAAGCTTCTAAGAAATAACTAGTATCCGAAATACCAGCAAATATTTTTTCACCCAATCTTGATGATACTTGGTGGTGATGATTAGTACAAAAATCCCAGTTGGCTCACCAAATTTTGTTCTTCTAGGTTGAAGCGTTCATCTACAGTAGCAATTTTTATATTTAGGTTTCACTCTGTTCTCTCCTATATGGATAGATGAATTTGGAACTCTAAATCCAACATGGTTTGTAGTAGCTCTTTGAAACTTGACAAAATAAAGGAGTTCTCAGTTTTGTCTCTATGATTTGTTTTCGCTTCAAGTAGCCCTAAGCAGTGACTGTGGAAAAGCACTTTCTTTGAGAGGGGTTGCCAAGGTTCCAAGAAATTACGAGTTTCCGAAATACCAGCAAATATTTTTTCACCCAATCTTGATGATATTTGGTGGTAATGATCAGTTCACAAATCCCACTTGGATCACCAAATTTTGTTCTTCTTGGTTGAAGCGTTCGTCTACAGTAGCAGTTTTTAAGTTTAGGTTTCACTATGTTCTCTGATATATAGATAGATGAATTCGGAACTCTAAATTCAACATGGTTTGTAGTGGCTCTTTGAAACTTGACAAAATAAAGGAGTTGTCTGTTTTGTCTCTATGGTTTGTTTCCTCTTCAAGTAGCCCTAGGCACAGACGGTGGATACGCACTTTCATTGAGAGGGGTTGCCAAGCTTCCAAGAAATTACGAGTTTCCGAAATACCAGCAAATATTTTTTCACAAAATCTTGATGATACATGGTGTTTATGATCGGTACACAAATCCCACTTGACTCACCAAATTTTGTTTTTCTATGTTGAAGCGTTCGTTTTCAGTAGCAGTTTTTATTTTTAGGTTTCACTCTGTTCTCTCCTATATAGATAGCTGAATTTGGAACTCTAAATCCAATATGGTTTGTAGTAGCTCTTTGAATCTTAACAAAATAAAGGAGTTCTCAGTTTTGTCTCTGTGGTTTGTTTCCTCTTCAAGTAGCCCTAGGCACAGACTGTGGAAAAGCACTTTCATTGAGAGGGGTTGCCAAGCTTCTAAGAAATAACGAGTTTCCGAAATACCAGCAAATATTTTTTCACCCAATGTTGATGATATTTGGTGGTAATGACAAGTACACAAATCCCACTTGGCTCACCAAATTTTGTTCTCCTAGGTTGAAGCGTTCGTTTACAGTAGCAGTTTTTATTTTTAGGTTTCACTCAGTTCTCTCCTATATAGATAGATGAATTTGGAACTCTAAATCCAACATGGTTTGCAGTAGCTCTTTGAAACTTGACAAAATAAAGGAGTTCTCAGTTTTGTCTCTATGATTTGTTTCCGCTTCATGTAGCCCTAAGCAGAGACTGTGGAAAAGCACTTTCATTGAAAGGGGTTGCCAAGCTTCCAATAAATTACGAGTTTCCGAAATACCAGCAAATATTTTTTCACCCAATGTTGATGATAAGTGGTGGTAATGATCAGTACACAAATCCCACTTGGCTCACTAAATTGTGTTCTTCTAGGTTGAAGCGTTCGTCTACAGTAGCTGTTAGTATATATAAGTTACACTCTGTTCTTTCTTATGTAGATAGATGAATTTGTAACTCTAAATCCAACATGGTATGTAGTAGCTCTTTGAAACTTGACAAAATAAAGTACTTCTCAGTTTTGTCTCTATGGATTGTTTTCTCTTAAAGTAGCCCTAGGCAAAGACGGTGGAAAAGCATTTTCATTGAAAGGTTTTGCCAAGCTTCCAAGAAATTAGAGTTTCCGAAATACCAGCAAATATTTTTTCACCCAATCTTGATGATACTTGGTGGTAATGATCAGTTCACAAATCCCACTTGGATCACCAAATTTTTTTCTTCTTCGTTGAAGCGTTCGTCTACAGTAGCAGTTTGTATATATACGTTACACTCTGTTCTTTCTTATGTAGATAGATGAATTTGGAATTCTAAATCCAACATGGTTTGTAGTGGCTCTTTGAAACTTGACAAAATAAAGGAGTTCCCCGTTTTGTCTCTATGGTTTGTTTCCTCTACAAGAAGCCCTAGGCACAGACAATGGATACGCACTTTCATTGAGAGGGGTTGCCAATCTTCCAAGATATAACGAGTTTCCAAAATACCAGCAAATATTTTTTCACCCAATCTTGATATTATATGGTGTTTACGATCGGTACACAAATCAGACTTGACTCACCAAATTTTGTTCTTCTATGTTGAATCGTTCGTTTTCAGTAGCAGTTTTTATTTTTAGGTTTCACTGTGTTCTCTCCTATATAGAAAGATAAATTTGGCACTCTAAATCCAACATGGTTTGTAGTAGCAGTTTGAACCTTGACAAAATAAAGGAGTTCTCAGTTTTGTCTCTATGATTTGTTTCCGCTTCAAGTAGCCCTAAGCAGAAACTGTGGAAAAGCACTTTCATTGAGAGGGGTTGCCAAGCTTCCAAGAAATTACAAGTTTCCGAAATACCAGCAAATATTTTTTTACCCAATCTTGATGATACGTGGTGGTATTGACAAGTCCACAAATCCCACTTGGCTCACCAAATTTTGTTCTTCTAGTTTGAAGCGTTCGTTTACTGTAGCAGTTTTTATGTTTAGGTTTCACTCAGTTCTCTCCTATATAGATAGATGAATTTGGAACTCTAAATCCAACATGGTTTGTAGTAGCTCTTTGAAACTTGACAAAATAAAGGAGTTCTCAGTTTTGTTTCTATGGTTTGTTTCCTCTTCAAGTACCCCTAGGAACAGACTGTGTAAAAGCACTTTCTTTGAGTGGGGTTGCCAAGCTTCTAAGAAATAACGAGTTTCCGAAATACCAGCAAATATTTTTTCACGCAATCTTGATGACACTTGGTGGTAATGATCAGTACACAAATCCCACTTGGCTCACCAAATTTTGTTCTTCTAGGTTGAAGCGTTCGTCTACAGTAGCAGTTTTTATATTTAGTTTTCACTCTGTTCTCTCCTATATGGATAGATGAATTTGAAACTCTAAATCCAATATGGTTTGTAGTATCTCTTTGAAACTTGACAAAATAAAGGAGTTCTCAGTTTTGTCTCTATGGTTTTTATCCTCTTCAAGTAGCCCTAAGCAGTGACTGTGGAAAAGCACTTTCCTTGAGAGGGGTTGCCAAGGTTCCAACAAATTACGAGTTTCCGAAATACCAGCAAATATTTTTTCACCCAATCTGATGATACTTGGTGGTAATGATCTGTTCACAAATTCCACTTGGATCACCAAATTTTGTTCTTCTTGGTTGAAGCGTTCGTCTACAGTAGCAGTTTTTATGTTTAGGTTTCAGTCTGTTCTCAGCTATATAGATAGATGAATTTGGAACTCTAAATCCAACATGGTTTGTAGTAGCTCTTTGAAACTTGACAAAATAAAGGAGTTCTCAGTTTTGTCTCTATGATTTGTTTTCGCTTCAAGTAGCCCTAAGCAGTGACTGTGGAAAAGCACTTTCTTTGAGAGGGGTTGCCAAGGTTCCAAGAAATTACGAGTTTCCGAAATACCAGCAAATATTTTTTCACCCAATCTTGATGATATTTGGTGGTAATGATCAGTTCACAAATCCCACTTGGATCACCAAATTTTGTTCTTCTTGGTTGAAGCGTTCGTCTACAGTAGCAGTTTTTAAGTTTAGGTTTCACTATGTTCTCTGATATATAGATAGATGAATTCGGAACTCTAAATTCAACATGGTTTGTAGTGGCTCTTTGAAACTTGACAAAATAAAGGAGTTGTCTGTTTTGTCTCTATGGTTTGTTTCCTCTTCAAGTAGCCCTAGGCACAGACGGTGGATACGCACTTTCATTGAGAGGGGTTGCCAAGCTTCCAAGAAATTACGAGTTTCCGAAATACCAGCAAATATTTTTTCACAAAATCTTGATGATACATGGTGTTTATGATCGGTACACAAATCCCACTTGACTCACCAAATTTTGTTTTTCTATGTTGAAGCGTTCGTTTTCAGTAGCAGTTTTTATTTTTAGGTTTCACTCTGTTCTCTCCTATATAGATAGCTGAATTTGGAACTCTAAATCCAATATGGTTTGTAGTAGCTCTTTGAATCTTAACAAAATAAAGGAGTTCTCAGTTTTGTCTCTGTGGTTTGTTTCCTCTTCAAGTAGCCCTAGGCACAGACTGTGGAAAAGCACTTTCATTGAGAGGGGTTGCCAAGCTTCTAAGAAATAACGAGTTTCCGAAATACCAGCAAATATTTTTTCACCCAATGTTGATGATATTTGGTGGTAATGACAAGTACACAAATCTCACTTGGCTCACCAAATTTTGTTCTCCTAGGTTGAAGCGTTCGTTTACAGTAGCAGTTTTTATTTTTAGGTTTCACTCTGTTCTCTCCTATATAGATAGATGAATTTGGAACTCTAAATCCAACATGGTTTGCAGTAGCTCTTTGAAACTTGACAAAATAAAGGAGTTCTCAGTTTTGTCTCTATGATTTGTTTCCGCTTCATGTAGCCCTAAGCAGAGACTGTGGAAAAGCACTTTCATTGAAAGGGGTTGCCAAGCTTCCAATAAATTACGAGTTTCCGAAATACCAGCAAATATTTTTTCACCCAATGTTGATGATAAGTGGTGGTAATGATCAGTACACAAATCCCACTTGGCTCACTAAATTGTGTTCTTCTAGGTTGAAGCGTTCGTCTACAGTAGCTGTTAGTATATATAAGTTACACTCTGTTCTTTCTTATGTAGATAGATGAATTTGTAACTCTAAATCCAACATGGTATGTAGTAGCTCTTTGAAACTTGACAAAATAAAGTACTTCTCAGTTTTGTCTCTATGGATTGTTTTCTCTTAAAGTAGCCCTAGGCAAAGACGGTGGAAAAGCATTTTCATTGAAAGGTTTTGCCAAGCTTCCAAGAAATTAGAGTTTCCGAAATACCAGCAAATATTTTTTCACCCAATCTTGATGATACTTGGTGGTAATGATCAGTTCACAAATCCCACTTGGATCACCAAATTTTTTTCTTCTTCGTTGAAGCGTTCGTCTACAGTAGCAGTTTGTATATATACGTTACACTCTGTTCTTTCTTATGTAGATAGATGAATTTGGAATTCTAAATCCAACATGGTTTGTAGTGGCTCTTTGAAACTTGACAAAATAAAGGAGTTCCCCGTTTTGTCTCTATGGTTTGTTTCCTCTACAAGAAGCCCTAGGCACAGACAATGGATACGCACTTTCATTGAGAGGGGTTGCCAATCTTCCAAGATATAACGAGTTTCCAAAATACCACAAATATTTTTTCACCCAATCTTGATATTATATGGTGTTTACGATCGGTACACAAATCAGACTTGACTCACCAAATTTTGTTCTTCTATGTTGAATCGTTCGTTTTCAGTAGCAGTTTTTATTTTTAGGTTTCACTGTGTTCTCTCCTATATAGAAAGATAAATTTGGAACTCTAAATCCAACATGGTTTGTAGTAGCAGTTTGAACCTTGACAAAATAAAGGAGTTCTCAGTTTTGTCTCTATGATTTGTTTCCGCTTCAAGTAGCCCTAAGCAGAAACTGTGGAAAAGCACTTTCATTGAGAGGGGTTGCCAAGCTTCCAAGAAATTACAAGTTTCCGAAATACCAGCAAATATTTTTTTACCCAATCTTGATGATACGTGGTGGTATTGACAAGTCCACAAATCCCACTTGGCTCACCAAATTTTGTTCTTCTAGTTTGAAGCGTTCGTTTACTGTAGCAGTTTTTATGTTTAGGTTTCACTCAGTTCTCTCCTATATAGATAGATGAATTTGGAACTCTAAATCCAACATGGTTTGTAGTAGCTCTTTGAAACTTGACAAAATAAAGGAGTTCTCAGTTTTGTTTCTATGGTTTGTTTCCTCTTCAAGTACCCCTAGGAACAGACTGTGTAAAAGCACTTTCTTTGAGTGGGGTTGCCAAGCTTCTAAGAAATAACGAGTTTCCGAAATACCAGCAAATATTTTTTCACGCAATCTTGATGACACTTGGTGGTAATGATCAGTACACAAATCCCACTTGGCTCACCAAATTTTGTTCTTCTAGGTTGAAGCGTTCGTCTACAGTAGCAGTTTTTATATTTAGGTTTCACTCTGTTCTCTCCTATATGGATAGATGAATTTGAAACTCTAAATCCAATATGGTTTGTAGTATCTCTTTGAAACTTGACAAAATAAAGGAGTTCTCAGTTTTGTCTCTATGGTTTTTATCCTCTTCAAGTAGCCCTAAGCAGTGACTGTGGAAAAGCACTTTCCTTGAGAGGGGTTGCCAAGGTTCCAACAAATTACGAGTTTCCGAAATACCAGCAAATATTTTTTCACCCAATCTGATGATACTTGGTGGTAATGATCTGTTCACAAATACCACTTGGATCACCAAATTTTGTTCTTCTTGGTTGAAGCGTTCGTCTACAGTAGCAGTTTTTATGTTTAGGTTTCAGTCTGTTCTCAGCTATATAGATAGATGAATTTGGAACTCTAAATCCAACATGGTTTGTAGTGGCTCTTTGAAACTTGACAAAATAAAGGAGTTCTCTGTTTTGTCTCTATGGTTTGTTTCCTCTTCAAGTAGCCCTAGGCACAGACGGTGGATACGCACTTTCTCTGAGAGGGGTTGCCAAGTTTCAAAGAAATTAGAGTTTCCGAAATACCAGCAATATTTTTTCACCCAATCTTGATGATACTTGGTGTTTACGATTATTACACACGTCCCACTTGACTCACCAAATTTTGTTCTTCTAGGTTGAAGCGTTCGTTTTCAGTAGCAGTTTTTATTTTTAGGTTTCACTCTGTTCTCTCCTATATAGATAGATAAATTTGGAACTCGAAATCCAACATGGTTTGTAGTAGCTCTTTGACCGTGACAAAAAAAAGGAGTTCTCAGTTTTGTCTCTATGATTGGTTTCCACTTCAAGTAGCCCTAAGCAGAGACTGTGGAAAAGAACTTTCATTGAGAGGGGTTGCAAATCTTTCAAGAAATTACGAGTTTCCGAAACCAGCAAATATTTTTTTACCCAATCTTCATGATACCTGGTGGTATTGACAAGTCCACAAATCCCACTTGGCTCACCAAATTTTGTTCTTCTAGGTTGAAGCGTTCGTTTACATTAGCAGTTTTTATGTTTAGGTTTCACTCTGTTCTCTCCTATATAGATAGATGAATTTGGAACTCTAAATCCAACATGGTTTGTAGTAGCTCTTTTAAACTTGACAAAATAAAGGAGTTCTCAGTTTTGTCTCTATGGTTTGTTTCCTCTTCAAGTAGCCCTAGGCACAGACTGTGGAAAAGCACTTTCATTTAGAGGGGTTGCCAAGCTTCTAAGAAATAACGAGTATCCGAAATACCAGCAAATATTTTTTCACCCAATCTTGATGATACTTGGTTGTGATGATTAGTACACAAATCCCACTTGGCACACCAAATTTTGTTCTTCTAGGTTGAAGCGTTCGTCTACAGTAGCAATTTTTATATTTAGGTTTCACACTGTTCTCTCCTATATGGATAGATGAATTTGGAACTCTAAATCCAACATGGTTTGTAGTAGCTCTTTGAAACTTGACAAAATAAAGGAGTTCTCAGTTTTGTCTCTATGATTTGTTTCCGCTTCAAGTAGCCCTAAGCAGTGACTGTGGAAATGCACTTTCCTTGAGAGGGGTTGCCAAGGTTCCAACAAATTACGAGTTTCCGAAATACCAGCAAATATTTTTTCACCCAATCTTGATGATACTTGGTGGTGAAGATTGGTACACAAATCCCACTTGGCTCACCAAATTTTGTTCTTCTAGGTTGAAGCCTTCGTCTACAGTAGCAGTTTTTATATTTAGGTTTCACTCAGTTCTCTGCTATATTGATAGATTATTTTGGAACTCTAAATCCAATATGGTTTGTAGTAGCTCTTTGAAACTTGACAAAATAAAGGAGTTCTCAGTTTTGTCTCTATGATTTGTTTCCGCTTCAAGTAGCCCTAAGCAGAAACTGTGGAAAAGCACTTTCA
Source organism: Callospermophilus lateralis (assembly GCF_048772815.1). Classification (NCBI taxonomy): domain Eukaryota; kingdom Metazoa; phylum Chordata; class Mammalia; order Rodentia; family Sciuridae; genus Callospermophilus; species Callospermophilus lateralis. The sequence continues at coordinate 137,525 of NW_027513423.1, forward strand.
TTGAGAGGGGTTGCCAAGCTTCCAAGAAATTACGAGTTTCCGAAATACCAGCAAATATTTTTTTACCCAATCTTGATGATACGTGGTGGTATTGACAAGTCCACAAATCCCACTTGGCTCACCAAATTTTGTTCTTCTAGTTTGAAGCGTTCGTTTACTGTAGCAGTTTTTATGTTTAGGTTTCACTCTGTTCTCTCCTATATAGATAGATGAATTTGGAACTCTAAATCCAACATGGTTTGTAGTAGCTCTTTGAAACTTGACAAAATAAAGGAGTTCTCAGTTTTGTTTCTATAGTTTGTTTCCTCTTCAAGTACCCCTAGGAACAGACTGTGTAAAAGCACTTTCTTTGAGTGGGGTTGCCAAGCTTCTAAGAAATAACGATTTTCCGAAATACCAGCAAATATTTTTTCATGCAATCTTGATGACACATGGTGGTAATGATCAGTACACAAATCCCACTTGGCTCACCAAATTTTGTTCTTCTAGGTTGAAGCGTTCGTCTACAGTAGCAGTTTTAATATTTAGGTTTCACTCTGTTCTCTCCTATATGGATAGATGAATTTGAAACTCTAAATCCAATATGGTTTGTATTAGCTCTTTGAAACTATACAAAATAAAGAAGTTCTCAGTTTTGTCTCTATGGTTTTTATCCTCTTCAAGTAGCCCTAAGCAGTGACAGTGGAAAAGCACTTTCCTTGAGAGGGGTTGCCAAGGTTCCAACAAATTACGAGTTTCCGAAATACCAGCAAATATTTTTTCACCCAATCTGATGATACTTGGTGGTAATGATCTGTTTACAAATCCCACTTGGATCACCAAATTTTGTTCTTCTTGGTTGAAGTGTTCGTCTACAATAGCAGTTTTTATGTTTAGGTTTCAGTCTGTTCTCTGCTATATAGATAGATGAATTTGGAACTCTAAATCCAACATGGTTTGTAGTGGCTCTTTGAAACTTGACAAAATAAAGGAGTTCTCTGTTTTGTCTCTATGGTTTGTTTCCTCTTCAAGTAGCCCTAGGCACAGACGGTGGATACGCACTTTCATTGAGAGGGGTTGCCAAGCTTCAAAGAAATTAGAGTTTCCGAAATACCAGCAAATATTTTTTCACCCAATCTTGATGATACTTGGTGTTTACGATCGGTACACACATCCCACTTGATTCACCAAATTTTGTTCTTCTATGTTGAAGCGTTCGTTTTCAGTAGCAGTTTTTATTTTTAGGTTTCACTCTGTTCTCTCCTATATAGATAGATAAATTTGGAACTCGAAATCCAACATGGTTTGTAGTAGCTCTTTGACCCGTGACAAAATAAAGGAGTTCTCAGTTTTGTCTCTATGATTTGTTTCCACTTCAAGTAGCCCTAAGCAGAGACTGTGGAAAATAACTTTCATTGAGAGGGGTTGCCAAGCTTCTATGAAATAACGAGTTTCCGAAATACCAGCAAATATTTTTTTTCCCAATCTTCATGATACCTGGTGGTATTGACAAGTCCACAAATCCCACTTGGCTCACCAAATTTTGTTCTTCTAGGTTGAAGCGTTCGTTTACAGTAGCAGTTTTTATGTTTAGGTTTCACTCTGTTCTCTCCTATATAGATAGATGAATTTGGAACTCTAAATCCAACATGGTTTGTAGTAGCTCTTTGAAACTTGACAAAATAAAGGAGTTCTCAGTTTTGTCTCTATGGTTTGTTTTCTCTTCAAGTACCCCTAGGAACAGACTGTGAAAAGCACTTTCATTGAGTGGGGTTGCCAAGCTTCTATGAAATAACGAGTTTCCGAAATACCAGCAAATATTTTTTCACGCAATATGGATGACACTTGGTGGTAATGATCAGTACACAAATCCCACTTGGCTCACCACGTTTTGTTCTTCTGGGTTGAAGCGTTCGTCTACAGTAGCAGTTTTTATATTTAGGTTTCACTCTGTTCTCTCCTATATGGATAGATGAATTTGGAACTCTAAATCCAATATGGTTTGTAGTAGCTCTTTGAAACTTGACAAAATAAAGGAGTTCTCAGTTTTGTCTCTATGGTTTGTTTCCTCTTCAAGTAGCCCTAGGCACAGACTGTGGAAAAGCACTTTCATTGAGAGGGGTTGCCAAGCTTCTAAGAAATAACTAGTATCCGAAATACCAGCAAATATTTTTTCACCCAATCTTGATGATACTTGGTGGTGATGATTAGTACACAAATCCCAGTTGGCTCACCAAATTTTGTTCTTCTAGGTTGAAGCGTTCATCTACAGTAGCAATTTTTATATTTAGGTTTCACTCTGTTCTCTCCTATATGGATAGATGAATTTGGAACTCTAAATCCAACATGGTTTGTAGTAGCTCTTTGAAACTTGACAAAATAAAGGAGTTCTCAGTTTTGTCTCTATGATTTGTTTCTGCTTCAAGTAGCCCTAAGCAGAGACTGTGGAAAAGCACTTTCATTGAGAGGTGTTGCCAAGTTTCTAAGAAATAACGAGTTTCAGAAATACCAACAAATATTTCTTCCCCCAAACTTGATGATACTTGGTGGTGATGATTAGTACACAAATCCCACATGGCTCACCAAATTTTGGTCTTCTAGGTTGAAGCGTTCATCTACAGTAGCAATTTTTATATTTAGTTTTCACTCTGTTCTCTGCTATGTAGATAGATGAATTTGGAACTCTAAATCCAACATGGTTTGTAGCTGCTCTTTGAAACTTGACAAAATAAAGGAGTTCTCAGTTTTGTCTCTATGATTTGTTTCCGCTTCAAGTAGCCCTAAGCAGTGACTGTGGAAAAGCACTTTCTTTGAGAGGGGTTGCCAAGGTTCCAAGAAATTACGAGTTTCCGAAATACCAGCAAATGTTTTTTCACCCAATCTTGATGATATTTGGTGGTAATGATCAGTTCACAAATCCCACTTGGATCACCAAATTTTGTTCTTCTTGGTTGAAGCGTTCGTCTACAGTAGCAGTTTTTAAGTTTAGGTTTCACTATGTTCTCTGATATATAGATAGATGAATTCGGAACTCTAAATTCAACATGGTTTGTAGTGGCTCTTTGAAACTTGACAAAATAAAGGAGTTGTCTGTTTTGTCTCTATGGTTTGTTTCCTCTTCAAGTAGCCCTAGGCACAGACGGTGGATACGCACTTTCATTGAGAGGGGTTGCCAAGCTTCCAAGAAATTACGAGTTTCCGAAATACCAGCAAATATTTTTTCACAAAATCTTGATGATACATGGTGTTTATGATCGGTACACAAATCCCACTTGACTCACCAAATTTTGTTTTTCTATGTTGAAGCGTTCGTTTTCAGTAGCAGTTTTTATTTTTAGGTTTCACTCTGTTCTCTCCTATATAGATAGCTGAATTTGGAACTCTAAATCCAATATGGTTTGTAGTAGCTCTTTGAATCTTAACAAAATAAAGGAGTTCTCAGTTTTGTCTCTATGATTTGTTTCCGCTTCAAGTAGCCCTAAGCAGAGACTGTGGAAAAGCACTTTCATTGAGAGGGTTTGCCAAGCTTCCAAGAAATTACGAGTTTCCGAAATACCAGCAAATATTTTTTCACAAAATCTTGATGATACATGGTGTTTATGATCGGTACACAAATCCCACTTGACTCACCAAATTTTGTTTTTCTATGTTGAAGCGTTCGTTTTCAGTAGCAGTTTTTATTTTTAGGTTTCACTCTGTTCTCTCCTATATAGATAGCTGAATTTGGAACTCTAAATCCAATATGGTTTGTAGTAGCTCTTTGAATCTTAACAAAATAAAGGAGTTCTCAGTGTTGTCTCTATGATTTGTTTCCTCTTCAAGTACCCCTAGTAACAGACTGTGGAAAAGCACTTTCATTGAGTGGGGTTGCCAAGCTTCTAAGAAATAACGTGTTTCCGAAATACCAGCAAATATTTTTTCACGCAATCTTGATGACACTTGGTGGTAATGATCAGTATCCAAATCCCACTTGGATCACCAAATTTTGTTCTTCTAAGTTGAAGCGCTCGTCTACAGTAGCAGTTTTTATGCTTAGGTTTCACTCTGTTCTCTGCTATATAGATAGATGAATTTGGAACTCTAAATCCAACATGGTTTGTAGTAGCTCTTTCAAACTTGAAAAAATAAAGGAGTTCTCAGTTTTGTCTCTATGATTTGTTTCCACTTCCAGTAGCCCTAAGCAGAGAATGTGGAAAAGCACTTTCATTGAGAGGGGTTGCCAAGCTTCTCAGAAATAACGAGTTTCCAAAATACCAACAAATATTTTTTCACCCGATCCTGATGATACTTGGTGGTGAAGATCGGTACACAAGTCCCACTTGGCTCACCAAATATTGTTCTTCTAGGTTGAAGTGTTCGTCTAGAATAGCAGTTTTTATATTTAGGTTTTACTCTGTTTTCTGCAATATAGATATATGAATTTGGAACTCTAAATCCAACATAGTTTGTAGTAGCTCGTTGAAACTTGACAAAATGAAGGAGTTCTCAGTGTTGTCTCTATGATTTGTTTCTGCTTCAAGTAGCCCTAAGCAGTGACTGAGGAAAAGCACTTTCTTTGAGAGAGGTTGCCAAGCTTACAAAAAATTACGAGTTTCCGAAATACCAGCAAATTTTTTTCTCCCAATCTTGGTGATACTTGGTGTTTACGATCGGTACACAAATCCCACTTGACTCACCGAATTTTGTTCTTCTTGGTTGAAGCGTTCGTCTACAGTAGCAGTTTTTATTTTTAGGTTTCACTCTGTTCTCTCCTATATAGATAGATGAATTTGGAACTCTAAATTCAACATGGTTTGTAGTGGCTCTTTGAAACTTGACAAAATAAATGAGTTCTCTGTTTTGTCTCTATGGTTTGTTTCCTCTTCAAGTAGCCCTAGGCACAGAGGGTGGAAAAGCACTTTCATTGAGAGGGGTTGCCAAGCTTCCAAGAAATTACGAGTTTCCGAAATACCAGCAAATATTTTTTCACCCAATCTTGATGATTCTTGGTGTTTTCGATCGGTACACAAATCCCACTTGACTCACCAAATTTTATTCTAAGGTTGAAGCGTTCGTTTTCAGTAGCAGTTTTTATTGTTAGGTTTTACTCTGTTCTCTCCTATATAGATAGATGAATTTGGAACTCTAAATACATCATGATTTGTAGTAGCTCTTTGAAACTTGAAAAAATAAAGGAGTTCTCAGTTTTGTTTCTATGGTTTGTTTCCTCTTCAAGTACCCATAGGACAGACTGTGGAAAAGCACTTTCATTTAGTGGGGTTGCCAAGCTTCTAAGAAATAACGAGTTTCCAAAATACCAGCAAATATTTTTTCACGCAATCTTGATGACACTTGGTTTTAATAATCAGTACACAAATCCCACTTGGCTCACCAAATTTTGTTCTTCTAGGTTGAAGCGTTCGTCTACAGTAGCAGTTTTTATATTTAGGTTTCACGCTGTTCTCTCCTATATAGATAGATGAATTTGGAATTCTAAATCCAATATGATTTGTAGTAGCTCTTTGAAACTTGACAAAGTAAAGGAGTTCTCTGTTTTGTCTCTATGATTTGATTCCGCTTCATGTAGCCGCAAGCAGAGACTGTGGGAAAGCACTTTCATTGAAAGAGGTTGCCAAGCTTCCAAGAAATTATGATTTTCCGAAATACCAGCAAATATTTTGTCACCCAATGTTGACGATACTTGGTGGTGATGATCAGTACACAAATCCCACTTGGCTCAAAATTTTGTATTTCTAGGTTGAAGCGTTCTTCTACAGTAACAATTTTTATATTTAGGTTTCACTCTGTTCTCTTCTATATAGATAGATGAATTTGGAACTCTAAATCCAACATTTTTTGTAGTAGCTCTTTGAAACTTGACAAAATAAAGAAGTTCTCAGTTTTGTCTTTATGGTTTGTTTTCTCTTCAAGTACCCCTAGGCACAGACTGTGGAAAAGCACTTTCATTGAGAGGGGTTGCCAAGCTTCCAAGAAATTACGAGGTTCCGAAATACCAGCAAATATTTTTTCACCAAATCTTGATGATACTTGGTGTTTACGATCGGTACACAAATCCCACTTGACTCACCAAATTTTGTTCTTCCATGTTGAAGCGTTCGTTTTCAGTAGCAGTTTTTATTTTTAGGTTTCACTCTGTTCTCTCCTATATAGATAGATGAATTTGAAACTCTAAATCCAACATGGTTTGTAGTAGCTCTTTGAAACTTGAAAAAATAAAGGAGTTCTCAGTTTTGTCTCTATGATTTGTTTCCACTTCCAGTAGCATTAAGCAGAGAATGTGGAAAAGCACTTTCATTGAGAGGGGTTGCCAAGCTTCTCAGAAATAATGAGTTTCCGAAATACCAACAAATATTTTTTCACGCAATCCTGATGATACTTGCTGGTGAAGATCGGTACACAAGTCCCACTTGGCTCACCAAATTTTGTTCTTCTTGGTTGAAGCGTTCGTCTAGAATAGCAGTTTTTATATTTAGGTTTTACTCTGTTTTCTGCAATATAGATAGATGAATTTGGAACTCTAAATCCAACATAGTTTGTAGTAGCTCTTTGAAACTTGACAAAATGAAGGAGTTCTCAGTTTTGTCTCTATGATTTGTTTCCGCTTCAAGTAGCCCTAAGCAGAAACTGTGGAAAAGCACTTTCATTGAGAGGGGTTGCCAAGCTTCCAAGAAATTACGAGTTTCCGAAATACCAGCAAATATTTTTTTACCCAATCTTGATGATACGTGGTGGTATTGACAAGTCCACAAATCCCACTTGGCTCACCAAATTTTGTTCTTCTAGTTTGAAGCGTTCGTTTACTGTAGCAGTTTTTATGTTTAGGTTTCACTCTGTTCTCTCCTATATAGATAGATGAATTTGGAACTCTAAATCCAACATGGTTTGTAGTAGCTCTTTGAAACTTGACAAAATAAAGGAGTTCTCAGTTTTGTTTCTATAGTTTGTTTCCTCTTCAAGTACCCCTAGGAACAGACTGTGTAAAAGCACTTTCTTTGAGTGGGGTTGCCAAGCTTCTAAGAAATAACGATTTTCCGAAATACCAGCAAATATTTTTTCATGCAATCTTGATGACACATGGTGGTAATGATCAGTACACAAATCCCACTTGGCTCACCAAATTTTGTTCTTCTAGGTTGAAGCGTTCGTCTACAGTAGCAGTTTTAATATTTAGGTTTCACTCTGTTCTCTCCTATATGGATAGATGAATTTGAAACTCTAAATCCAATATGGTTTGTATTAGCTCTTTGAAACTATACAAAATAAAGAAGTTCTCAGTTTTGTCTCTATGGTTTTTATCCTCTTCAAGTAGCCCTAAGCAGTGACAGTGGAAAAGCACTTTCCTTGAGAGGGGTTGCCAAGGTTCCAACAAATTACGAGTTTCCGAAATACCAGCAAATATTTTTTCACCCAATCTGATGATACTTGGTGGTAATGATCTGTTTACAAATCCCACTTGGATCACCAAATTTTGTTCTTCTTGGTTGAAGTGTTCGTCTACAATAGCAGTTTTTATGTTTAGGTTTCAGTCTGTTCTCTGCTATATAGATAGATGAATTTGGAACTCTAAATCCAACATGGTTTGTAGTGGCTCTTTGAAACTTGACAAAATAAAGGAGTTCTCTGTTTTGTCTCTATGGTTTGTTTCCTCTTCAAGTAGCCCTAGGCACAGACGGTGGATACGCACTTTCATTGAGAGGGGTTGCCAAGCTTCAAAGAAATTAGAGTTTCCGAAATACCAGCAAATATTTTTTCACCCAATCTTGATGATACTTGGTGTTTACGATCGGTACACACATCCCACTTGATTCACCAAATTTTGTTCTTCTATGTTGAAGCGTTCGTTTTCAGTAGCAGTTTTTATTTTTAGGTTTCACTCTGTTCTCTCCTATATAGATAGATAAATTTGGAACTCGAAATCCAACATGGTTTGTAGTAGCTCTTTGACCCGTGACAAAATAAAGGAGTTCTCAGTTTTGTCTCTATGATTTGTTTCCACTTCAAGTAGCCCTAAGCAGAGACTGTGGAAAATAACTTTCATTGAGAGGGGTTGCCAAGCTTCTATGAAATAACGAGTTTCCGAAATACCAGCAAATATTTTTTTTCCCAATCTTCATGATACCTGGTGGTATTGACAAGTCCACAAATCCCACTTGGCTCACCAAATTTTGTTCTTCTAGGTTGAAGCGTTCGTTTACAGTAGCAGTTTTTATGTTTAGGTTTCACTCTGTTCTCTCCTATATAGATAGATGAATTTGGAACTCTAAATCCAACATGGTTTGTAGTAGCTCTTTGAAACTTGACAAAATAAAGGAGTTCTCAGTTTTGTCTCTATGGTTTGTTTTCTCTTCAAGTACCCCTAGGAACAGACTGTGAAAAGCACTTTCATTGAGTGGGGTTGCCAAGCTTCTATGAAATAACGAGTTTCCGAAATACCAGCAAATATTTTTTCACGCAATATGGATGACACTTGGTGGTAATGATCAGTACACAAATCCCACTTGGCTCACCACGTTTTGTTCTTCTGGGTTGAAGCGTTCGTCTACAGTAGCAGTTTTTATATTTAGGTTTCACTCTGTTCTCTCCTATATGGATAGATGAATTTGGAACTCTAAATCCAATATGGTTTGTAGTAGCTCTTTGAAACTTGACAAAATAAAGGAGTTCTCAGTTTTGTCTCTATGGTTTGTTTCCTCTTCAAGTAGCCCTAGGCACAGACTGTGGAAAAGCACTTTCATTGAGAGGGGTTGCCAAGCTTCTAAGAAATAACTAGTATCCGAAATACCAGCAAATATTTTTTCACCCAATCTTGATGATACTTGGTGGTGATGATTAGTACACAAATCCCAGTTGGCTCACCAAATTTTGTTCTTCTAGGTTGAAGCGTTCATCTACAGTAGCAATTTTTATATTTAGGTTTCACTCTGTTCTCTCCTATATGGATAGATGAATTTGGAACTCTAAATCCAACATGGTTTGTAGTAGCTCTTTGAAACTTGACAAAATAAAGGAGTTCTCAGTTTTGTCTCTATGATTTGTTTCTGCTTCAAGTAGCCCTAAGCAGAGACTGTGGAAAAGCACTTTCATTGAGAGGTGTTGCCAAGTTTCTAAGAAATAACGAGTTTCAGAAATACCAACAAATATTTTTTCCCCCAAACTTGATGATACTTGGTGGTGATGATTAGTACACAAATCCCACATGGCTCACCAAATTTTGGTCTTCTAGGTTGAAGCGTTCATCTACAGTAGCAATTTTTATATTTAGTTTTCACTCTGTTCTCTGCTATGTAGATAGATGAATTTGGAACTCTAAATCCAACATGGTTTGTAGCTGCTCTTTGAAACTTGACAAAATAAAGGAGTTCTCAGTTTTGTCTCTATGATTTGTTTCCGCTTCAAGTAGCCCTAAGCAGTGACTGTGGAAAAGCACTTTCTTTGAGAGGGGTTGCCAAGGTTCCAAGAAATTACGAGTTTCCGAAATACCAGCAAATGTTTTTTCACCCAATCTTGATGATATTTGGTGGTAATGATCAGTTCACAAATCCCACTTGGATCACCAAATTTTGTTCTTCTTGGTTGAAGCGTTCGTCTACAGTAGCAGTTTTTAAGTTTAGGTTTCACTATGTTCTCTGATATATAGATAGATGAATTCGGAACTCTAAATTCAACATGGTTTGTAGTGGATCTTTGAAACTTGAAAAAATAAAGGAGTTCTCAGTTTTGTCTCTATGATTTGTTTCCACTTCCAGTAGCATTAAGCAGAGAATGTGGAAAAGCACTTTCATTGAGAGGGGTTGCCAAGCTTCTCAGAAATAATGAGTTTCCGAAATACCAACAAATATTTTTTCACGCAATCCTGATGATACTTGCTGGTGAAGATCGGTACACAAGTCCCACTTGGCTCACCAAATTTTGTTCTTCTTGGTTGAAGCGTTCGTCTAGAATAGCAGTTTTTATATTTAGGTTTTACTCTGTTTTCTGCAATATAGATAGATGAATTTGGAACTCTAAATCCAACATAGTTTGTAGTAGCTCTTTGAAACTTGACAAAATGAAGGAGTTCTCAGTTTTGTCTCTATGATTTGTTTCCGCTTCAAGTAGCCCTAAGCAGAAACTGTGGAAAAGCACTTTCATTGAGAGGGGTTGCCAAGCTTCCAAGAAATTACGAGTTTCCGAAATACCAGCAAATATTTTTTTACCCAATCTTGATGATACGTGGTGGTATTGACAAGTCCACAAATCCCACTTGGCTCACCAAATTTTGTTCTTCTAGTTTGAAGCGTTCGTTTACTGTAGCAGTTTTTATGTTTAGGTTTCACTCTGTTCTCTCCTATATAGATAGATGAATTTGGAACTCTAAATCCAACATGGTTTGTAGTAGCTCTTTGAAACTTGACAAAATAAAGGAGTTCTCAGTTTTGTTTCTATGGTTTGTTACCTCTTCAAGTACCCCTAGGAACAGACTGTGTAAAAGCACTTTCTTTGAGTGGGGTTGCCAAGCTTCTAAGAAATAACGATTTTCCGAAATACCAGCAAATATTTTTTCATGCAATCTTGATGACACATGGTGGTAATGATCAGTACACAAATCCCACTTGGCTCACCAAATTTTGTTCTTCTAGGTTGAAGCGTTCGTCTACAGTAGCAGTTTTAATATTTAGGTTTCACTCTGTTCTCTCCTATATGGATAGATGAATTTGAAACTCTAAATCCAATATGGTTTGTATTAGCTCTTTGAAACTATACAAAATAAAGAAGTTCTCAGTTTTGTCTCTATGGTTTTTATCCTCTTCAAGTAGCCCTAAGCAGTGACAGTGGAAAAGCACTTTCCTTGAGAGGGGTTGCCAAGGTTCCAACAAATTACGAGTTTCCGAAATACCAGCAAATATTTTTTCACCCAATCTGATGATACTTGGTGGTAATGATCTGTTTACAAATCCCACTTGGATCACCAAATTTTGTTCTTCTTGGTTGAAGTGTTCGTCTACAATAGCAGTTTTTATGTTTAGGTTTCAGTCTGTTCTCTGCTATATAGATAGATGAATTTGGAACTCTAAATCCAACATGGTTTGTAGTGGCTCTTTGAAACTTGACAAAATAAAGGAGTTCTCTGTTTTGTCTCTATGGTTTGTTTCCTCTTCAAGTAGCCCTAGGCACAGACGGTGGATACGCACTTTCATTGAGAGGGGTTGCCAAGCTTCAAAGAAATTAGAGTTTCCGAAATACCAGCAAATATTTTTTCACCCAATCTTGATGATACTTGGTGTTTACGATCGGTACACACATCCCACTTGATTCACCAAATTTTGTTCTTCTATGTTGAAGCGTTCGTTTTCAGTAGCAGTTTTTATTTTTAGGTTTCACTCTGTTCTCTCCTATATAGATAGATAAATTTGGAACTCGAAATCCAACATGGTTTGTAGTAGCTCTTTGACCCGTGACAAAATAAAGGAGTTCTCAGTTTTGTCTCTATGATTTGTTTCCACTTCAAGTAGCCCTAAGCAGAGACTGTGGAAAATAACTTTCATTGAGAGGGGTTGCCAAGCTTCTATGAAATAACGAGTTTCCGAAATACCAGCAAATATTTTTTTTCCCAATCTTCATGATACCTGGTGGTATTGACAAGTCCACAAATCCCACTTGGCTCACCAAATTTTGTTCTTCTAGGTTGAAGCGTTCGTTTACAGTAGCAGTTTTTATGTTTAGGTTTCACTCTGTTCTCTCCTATATAGATAGATGAATTTGGAACTCTAAATCCAACATGGTTTGTAGTAGCTCTTTGAAACTTGACAAAATAAAGGAGTTCTCAGTTTTGTCTCTATGGTTTGTTTTCTCTTCAAGTACCCCTAGGAACAGACTGTGAAAAGCACTTTCATTGAGTGGGGTTGCCAAGCTTCTATGAAATAACGAGTTTCCGAAATACCAGCAAATATTTTTTCACGCAATATGGATGACACTTGGTGGTAATGATCAGTACACAAATCCCACTTGGCTCACCACGTTTTGTTCTTCTGGGTTGAAGCGTTCGTCTACAGTAGCAGTTTTTATATTTAGGTTTCACTCTGTTCTCTCCTATATGGATAGATGAATTTGGAACTCTAAATCCAATATGGTTTGTAGTAGCTCTTTGAAACTTGACAAAATAAAGGAGTTCTCAGTTTTGTCTCTATGGTTTGTTTCCTCTTCAAGTAGCCCTAGGCACAGACTGTGGAAAAGCACTTTCATTGAGAGGGGTTGCCAAGCTTCTAAGAAATAACTAGTATCCGAAATACCAGCAAATATTTTTTCACCCAATCTTGATGATACTTGGTGGTGATGATTAGTACACAAATCCCAGTTGGCTCACCAAATTTTGTTCTTCTAGGTTGAAGCGTTCATCTACAGTAGCAATTTTTATATTTAGGTTTCACTCTGTTCTCTCCTATATGGATAGATGAATTTGGAACTCTAAATCCAACATGGTTTGTAGTAGCTCTTTGAAACTTGACAAAATAAAGGAGTTCTCAGTTTTGTCTCTATGATTTGTTTCTGCTTCAAGTAGCCCTAAGCAGAGACTGTGGAAAAGCACTTTCATTGAGAGGTGTTGCCAAGTTTCTAAGAAATAACGAGTTTCAGAAATACCAACAAATATTTTTTCCCCCAAACTTGATGATACTTGGTGGTGATGATTAGTACACAAATCCCACATGGCTCACCAAATTTTGGTCTTCTAGGTTGAAGCGTTCATCTACAGTAGCAATTTTTATATTTAGTTTTCACTCTGTTCTCTGCTATGTAGATAGATGAATTTGGAACTCTAAATCCAACATGGTTTGTAGCTGCTCTTTGAAACTTGACAAAATAAAGGAGTTCTCAGTTTTGTCTCTATGATTTGTTTCCGCTTCAAGTAGCCCTAAGCAGTGACTGTGGAAAAGCACTTTCTTTGAGAGGGGTTGCCAAGGTTCCAAGAAATTACGAGTTTCCGAAATACCAGCAAATGTTTTTTCACCCAATCTTGATGATATTTGGTGGTAATGATCAGTTCACAAATCCCACTTGGATCACCAAATTTTGTTCTTCTTGGTTGAAGCGTTCGTCTACAGTAGCAGTTTTTAAGTTTAGGTTTCACTATGTTCTCTGATATATAGATAGATGAATTCGGAACTCTAAATTCAAAATGGTTTGTAGTGGATCTTTGAAACTTGACAAAATAAAGGAGTTGTCTGTTTTGTCTCTATGGTTTGTTTCCTCTTCAAGTAGCCCTAGGCACAGATGGTGGATACGCACTTTCATTGAGAGGGGTTGCCAAGCTTCCAAGAAATTACGAGTTTCCGAAATACCAGCAAATATTTTTTCACAAAATCTTGATGATACATGGTGTTTATGATCGGTACACAAATCCCACTTGACTCACCAAATTTGGTTTTTCTATGTTGAAGCGTTCGTTTTCAGTAGCAGTTTTTATTTTTAGGTTTCACTCTGTTCTCTCCTATATAGATAGCTGAATTTGGAACTCTAAATCCAATATGGTTTGTAGTAGCTCTTTGAATCTTAACAAAATAAAGGAGTTCTCAGTTTTGTCTCTATGATTTGTTTCCGCTTCAAGTAGCCCTAAGCAGAGACTGTGGAAAAGCACTTTCATTGAGAGGGTTTGCCAAGCTTCCAAGAAATTACGAGTTTCCGAAATACCAGCAAATATTTTTTCACAAAATCTTGATGATACATGGTGTTTATGATCGGTACACAAATCCCACTTGACTCACCAAATTTTGTTTTTCTATGTTGAAGCGTTCGTTTTCAGTAGCAGTTTTTATTTTTAGGTTTCACTCTGTTCTCTCCTATATAGATAGCTGAATTTGGAACTCTAAATCCAATATGGTTTGTAGTAGCTCTTTGAATCTTAACAAAATAAAGGAGTTCTCAGTGTTGTCTCTATGATTTGTTTCCTCTTCAAGTACCCCTAGTAACAGACTGTGGAAAAGCACTTTCATTGAGTGGGGTTGCCAAGCTTCTAAGAAATAACGTGTTTCCGAAATACCAGCAAATATTTTTTCACGCAATCTTGATGACACTTGGTGGTAATGATCAGTATCCAAATCCCACTTGGATCACCAAATTTTGTTCTTCTAAGTTGAAGCGCTCGTCTACAGTAGCAGTTTTTATGCTTAGGTTTCACTCTGTTCTCTGCTATATAGATAGATGAATTTGGAACTCTAAATCCAACATGGTTTGTAGTAGCTCTTTCAAACTTGAAAAAATAAAGGAGTTCTCAGTTTTGTCTCTATGATTTGTTTCCACTTCCAGTAGCCCTAAGCAGAGAATGTGGAAAAGCACTTTCATTGAGAGGGGTTGCCAAGCTTCTCAGAAATAACGAGTTTCCAAAATACCAACAAATATTTTTTCACCCAATCCTGATGATACTTGGTGGTGAAGATCGGTACACAAGTCCCACTTGGCTCACCAAATATTGTTCTTCTAGGTTGAAACGTTCGTCTAGAATAGCAGTTTTTATATTTAGGTTTTACTCTGTTTTCTGCAATATAGATATATGAATTTGGAACTCTAAATCCAACATGGTTTGTAGTAGCTCTTTGAATCTTAACAAAATAAAGGAGTTCTCAGTGTTGTCTCTATGATTTGTTTCCTCTTCAAGTACCCCTAGTAACAGACTGTGGAAAAGCACTTTCATTGAGTGGGGTTGCCAAGCTTCTAAGAAATAACGTGTTTCCGAAATACCAGCAAATATTTTTTCACGCAATCTTGATGACACTTGGTGGTAATGATCAGTATCCAAATCCCACTTGGATCACCAAATTTTGTTCTTCTAAGTTGAAGCGCTCGTCTACAGTAGCAGTTTTTATGCTTAGGTTTCACTCTGTTCTCTGCTATATAGATAGATGAATTTGGAACTCTAAATCCAACATGGTTTGTAGTAGCTCTTTCAAACTTGAAAAAATAAAGGAGTTCTCAGTTTTGTCTCTATGATTTGTTTCCACTTCCAGTAGCCCTAAGCAGAGAATGTGGAAAAGCACTTTCATTGAGAGGGGTTGCCAAGCTTCTCAGAAATAACGAGTTTCCAAAATACCAACAAATATTTTTTCACCCAATCCTGATGATACTTGGTGGTGAAGATCGGTACACAAGTCCCACTTGGCTCACCAAATATTGTTCTTCTAGGTTGAAGCGTTCGTCTAGAATAGCAGTTTTTATATTTAGGTTTTACTCTGTTTTCTGCAATATAGATATATGAATTTCGAACTCTAAATCCAACATGGTTTGTAGTAGCTCGTTGAAACTTGACAAAATGAAGGAGTTCTCAGTTTTGTCTCTATGATTTGTTTCTGCTTCAAGTAGCCCTAAGCAGTGACTGAGGAAAAGCACTTTCTTTGAGAGAGGTTGCCAAGCTTACAAAAAATTACGAGTTTCCGAAATACCAGCAAATTTTTTTCTCCCAATCTTGGTGATACTTGGTGTTTACGATCGGTACACAAATCCCACTTGACTCACCGAATTTTGTTCTTCTTGGTTGAAGCGTTCGTCTACAGTAGCAGTTTTTATTTTTAGGTTTCACTCTGTTCTCTCCTATATAGATAGATGAATTTGGAACTCTAAATTCAACATGGTTTGTAGTGGCTCTTTGAAACTTGACAAAATAAATGAGTTCTCTGTTTTGTCTCTATGGTTTGTTTCCTCTTCAAGTAGCCCTAGGCACAGAGGGTGGAAAAGCACTTTCATTGAGAGGGGTTGCCAAGCTTCCAAGAAATTACGAGTTTCCGAAATACCAGCAAATATTTTTTCACCCAATCTTGATGATTCTTGGTGTTTTCGATCGGTACACAAATCCCACTTGACCCCCCAAATTTTATTCTAAGGTTGAAGCGTTCGTTTTCAGTAGCAGTTTTTATTGTTAGGTTTTACTCTGTTCTCTCCTATATAGATAGATGAATTTGGAACTCTAAATACATCATGATTTGTAGTAGCTCTTTGAAACTTGAAAAAATAAAGGAGTTCTCAGTTTTGTTTCTATGGTTTGTTTCCTCTTCAAGTACCCATAGGGCAGACTGTGGAAAAGCACTTTCATTTAGTGGGGTTGCCAAGCTTCTAAGAAATAACGAGTTTCCAAAATACCAGCAAATATTTTTTCACGCAATCTTGATGACACTTGGTTTTAATAATCAGTACACAAATCCCACTTGGCTCACCAAATTTTGTTCTTCTAGGTTGAAGCGTTCGTCTACAGTAGCAGTTTTTATATTTAGGTTTCACGCTGTTCTCTCCTATATAGATAGATGAATTTGGAATTCTAAATCCAATATGATTTGTAGTAGCTCTTTGAAACTTGACAAAGTAAAGGAGTTCTCTGTTTTGTCTCTATGATTTGATTCCGCTTCATGTAGCCGCAAGCAGAGACTGTGGGTAAGCACTTTCATTGAAAGAGGTTGCCAAGCTTCCAAGAAATTATGATTTTCCGAAATACCAGCAAATATTTTGTCACCCAATGTTGACGATACTTGGTGGTGATGATCAGTACACAAATCCCACTTGGCTCAAAATTTTGTATTTCTAGGTTGAAGCGTTCTTCTACAGTAACAATTTTTATATTTAGGTTTCACTCTGTTCTCTTCTATATAGATAGATGAATTTGGAACTCTAAATCCAACATTTTTTGTAGTAGCTCTTTGAAACTTGACAAAATAAAGAAGTTCTCAGTTTTGTCTTTATGGTTTGTTTTCTCTTCAAGTACCCCTAGGCACAGACTGTGGAAAAGCACTTTCATTGAGAGGGGTTGCCAAGCTTCCAAGAAATTACGAGGTTCCGAAATACCAGCAAATATTTTTTCACCAAATCTTGATGATACTTGGTGTTTACGATCGGTACACAAATCCCACTTGACTCACCAAATTTTGTTCTTCCATGTTGAAGCGTTCGTTTTCAGTAGCAGTTTTTATTTTTAGGTTTCACTCTGTTCTCTCCTATA
The DNA here is from genome assembly GCF_048772815.1 of Callospermophilus lateralis. NCBI lineage: Eukaryota > Metazoa > Chordata > Mammalia > Rodentia > Sciuridae > Callospermophilus > Callospermophilus lateralis. The sequence goes on from NW_027513423.1 coordinate 154,458, forward strand.
TAGATAGATGAATTTGAAACTCTAAATCCAACATGGTTTGTAGTAGCTCTTTGAAACTTGAAAAAATAAAGGAGTTCTCAGTTTTGTCTCTATGATTTGTTTCCACTTCCAGTAGCATTAAGCAGAGAATGTGGAAAAGCACTTTCATTGAGAGGGGTTGCCAAGCTTCTCAGAAATAATGAGTTTCTGAAATACCAACAAATATTTTTTCACGCAATCCTGATGATACTTGGTGGTGAAGATCGGTACACAAGTCCCACTTGGCTCACCAAATTTTGTTCTTCTTGGTTGAAGCGTTCATCTAGAATAGCAGTTTTTATATTTAGGTTTTACTCTGTTTTCTGCAATATAGATAGATGAATTTGGAACTCTAAATCCAACATAGTTTGTAGTAGCTCTTTGAAACTTGACAAAATGAAGGAGTTCTCAGTTTTGTCTCTATGATTTGTTTCTGCTTCAAGTAGCCCTAAGCAGTGACTGTGGAAAAGCACTTTCCTTGAGAGAGGTTGCCAAGCTTCCAAGAAATTACGAGTTTCCAAAATACCAGCAAATATTTTTTCACCCAATCTTGGTGATACTTGGTGTTTACGATCGGTACACAAATCCCACTTGACTCACCAAATTTTGTTCTTCTTGTTTGAAGCGTTCGTCTACAGTAGCAGTTTTTATTTTTAGGTTTCACTCTGTTCTCTCCTATATAGATAGATGAATTTGGAACTCTAAATCCAACATGGTTTGTAGTGGCTCTTTGAAACTTGACAAAATAAAGGAGTTCTCTGTTTTGTCTCTATGGTTTGTTTCCTCTTCAAGTAGCCCTAGGCACAGACGGTGGAAAAGCAATTTCATTGAGACGGGTTGCCAAGCTTCCAAGAAATTACGAGTTTCTGAAATACCAGCAAATATTTTTTCACCCAATCTTAATGATACTTGGTGTTTTCGATCGGTACACAAATCCCACTTGACTCACCAAATTTTATTCTAAGGTTGAAGCGTTCGTTTTCAGTAGCAGTTTTTATTGTTAGGTTTTACTCTGTTCTCTCCTATACAGATAGATGAATTTGGAACTCTAAATACATCATGGTTTGTAGTAGTTCTTTGAAACTTGAAAAAATAAAGGAGTTCTCAGTTTTGTTTCTATGGTTTGTTTTCTCTTCAAGTACCCATAGGAACAGACTGTGGAAAAGCACTTTCATGTAGTGGGGTTGCCAAGCTTCTAAGAAAAAACGAGTTTCCAAAATACCAGCAAATATTTTTTCACGCAATCTTGATGACACTTGGTGGTAATAATCAGTACACAAATCCCACTTGGCTCACCAAATTTTGTTCTTCTAGGTTGAAGCGTTCGTCTACAGTAGCAGTTTTTATATTTAGGTTTCACGCTGTTCTCTCCTATATAGATAGATGAATTTGGAACTCTAAATCCAATATGATTTGTAGTAGCTCTTTGAAACTTGACAAAGTAAAGGAGATCTCTGTTTTGTCTCTATGATTTGATTCCGCTTCATGTAGCCGCAAGCAGAGACTGTGGGAAAGCACTTTCATTGAAAGAGTTTGCCAAGCTTCCAAGAAATTATGATTTTCCGAAATACCAGCAAATATTTTGTCACCCAATGTTGATGATACTTGGTGGTGATGATCAGTACACAAATCCCACTTGGCTCACCAAATTTTGTATTTCTAGGTTGAAGCGTTATTCTACAGTAACAATTTTTATATTTAGGTTTCACTCTGTTCTCTCCTATATAGAGAGATAAATTTGGAACTCTAAATCCAACATGGTTTGTAGTGGCTATTTGAAACTTGACAAAATAAAGGAGGTCTCAGTTTTGTCTCTATGGTTTGTTTCCTCTTCAAGTAGCCCTGGGCACAGACTGTGGAAAAGTGCTTTCATTGAGAGGGGTTGCCAAGCTTCTAAGACATAACGAGTTTCTGAAATACCAGCAAATATTTTTTCACCCAATCTTGATGATACTTGGTGGTGATGATCAGTACACAAATCCCACTTGGCTCACCTAATTTTGTTCTTCTAGGTTGAAGCGTTCGTCTACAGTAGCAGTTTTTATATTTAGGTTTCACTCTGTTCTCTGCTATATAGATAGATGAATTTGGAACTCTAACTCCAACATGGTTTGTAGTAGTTCTTGGAAACATGACAAAATAAAGGAGTTCTCAGTTTTGTCTCTATGATTTGTTTCCGCTTCAAGTAGCCCTAAGCAGTGACTGTGGAGAAGCACTTTCCTTGAGAGGGGTTGAAAGGTTGCAACAAATAACGAGTTTCCGAAATACCAGCAAATATTTTTTCACCCAATCTTGATAATACTTGGTGTTTACGATCGGTACACAAATCCCACTTGACTCACCGAATTTTGTTCTTCTATGTTGAAGCGTTCGTTTTCAGTAGCAGTTTTTATTTTTAGGTTTCACTCTGTTCTCCCCTATATAGATAGATGAATTTGGAACTCTAAATCCAACATGGTTTGTAGTGGCTCTTTGAAACTTGACAAAATAAAGGAGTTCTCTGTTTTGTCTCTATGGTTTGTTTCCTCTTCAAGTAGCCCTAGGCACAGAGGGTGGAAAAGCACTTTAATTGAGAGGGGTTGCCAAGCTTCCAAGAAATGACGTGTTTCCGAAATCCCAGCAAATATTTTTTCACCCAATCTTGATGATACTTGGTGTTTTCGATCGGTACACAAATCCCACTTGACTCACCAAATTTTGTTCTTCTAGGTTGAAACGTTCGATTTCAGTAGCAGTTTTTATTGTTAGGTTTCACTCTGTTCTCTCCTATATATATAGATGAATTTGGAACTCTAAATCCTACATGGTTTGTAGTAGCTCTTTGAAACTTAACAAATTAAAGGAATTCTCAGTTTTTTCTCTATGGTTTGTTTCCTCTTCAAGTAGCCCTGACACAGACTGTGGAAAAGCAATTTCATTGAGAGGGGTTTCAAGCTTCTAAGAAATAACGAGTTTCCGAAATACCAGCAAATATTTTTTCACCCAAACTTGATGATACTTGGTGGTAATGATCAGTACACAAATCCCGCTTGGCTCACCAAATTTTGTTCTTCTAGGTTGAAGCGTTCGTCTACTGAAGCAGTTTTTATATTTAGGTTTCCCTCTGTTCTATCCTATATAGATAGATGAATTTGGAACTCTAAATCGAACATGGTTTGTAGTAGCTCTTTGAAACTTGACAAAATAAAGGAGTTCTCAGTTTTGTCTCTATGGTTTGTTTCCTCTTCAAGTAGCCCTCGGCACAGATGGTGGAAAAGCACTTTCATTGAGAGGGGTTGCCAAGCTTCCAAGAAATTACGAGTTTCCGAAATACCACCAAATATTTTTTCACCCAATCTTGATGATACTTGGTGGTAATGATCGGTACAGAAATCTCACTTGGCTCACCAAATTTTGTTCTTCTAGGTTGAAGCGTTCGTTTACAGTAGCAGTTTTTATTTTTAGGTTTCACTCTGTTCGCTCCTATATAGATAGATGAATTTTAAACTCTAAATCCAACATGGTTTCTAGTAGCTCTTTGAAACTTGACAAAATAAAGTAGTTTCCAGTTTTGTCTCTATGGTTTGTTTCCTCTTCTAGTAGCCCTGGCATAGACTGTGGAAAAGGACTTTCATTGAGAGGAGTTGCCAAGCTTCTAAGAAATAACGAGTTTCCGAATTACCAGCAAATATTTTTTCACCCAATCTTGATGATACTTGGTGGTAAGGACAAGTAAACAAAACCCACTTGGCTCACCAAATTTTGTTCTTCTAGGTTGAAGCATTCGTCTACAGTAGCTGTTTTTATTTTTAGGTTTCACTCTGTTCTCTCCTATATAGATAGATGAATTTGGAACTCTAAATCCAACATGGTTTTTAGTAGCTTGTTGAAACTTGACAAAATAAAGGAGTTCTCAGTTTTGTCTCTATGATTTGTTGCCGCTTCAAGTAGCCCTAAGCAGAGACTGTGGAAAAGCACTTTCATTGAGAGTTGTTGCCAAGCTTCTAAGAAATAACGAGTTTCCGAATTACCAGCAAATATTTTTTCACCCAATTTTGATGATACTTGGTGGAGAAGATCGGTACACAAATCCTACTTGGCTCACCAAATTTTGTTCTTCTAGGTTGAAGCCTTCGTCTAAAGTAGCAGTTTTTATATTTAGGTTTCACTCTGTTCTCCCCTTTATAAGTAGATGAATTTGGAACTCTAAATCCAATATGGTTGGTAGTAGCTATTTGAAACTTGACAAAATAAAGGAGTTCTCAGTTTTGTCTCTATGATTTGTTTCCGCTTCAAGTAGCCCTAAGCAGAGACTTGGAAAAGCACTTTCAATGAGAGAGGTTGCCAAGCTTCCAAGGAATTACTAGTTTCCGAAATACCAGCAAATATTTTTTCACCCAATCGTGATGATACGTGGTGGTAATGACAAGTCCACAAATCCCACTTGGCTCACCAAATTTTGTTCTTCTAGGTTGAAGCGTTCGTTTACAGTAGCAGTTTTTATTTTTAGGTTTTACTCTGTTCTCTCCTATATAGATAGATGAATTTGGAACTCTAAATACATCATGGTTTGTAGTAGCTCTTTGAAACTTGAAAAAATAAAGGAGTTCTCAGTTTTGTCTCTATCGTTTGTTTCCTCTTCAAGTACCCTTAGGAACTGACTCTGGAAAAGCACTTTCATTGAGTGGGGTTGCCAAGCTTCTGAGAAATAACTAGTTTCCAAAATACCAGCAAATATTTTTTCACGCAATCTTGATGACACTTGGTGGTAATAATCAGTACACAAATCCCACTTGGCTCACCAAATTTTGTTCTTCTAGGTTGAAGCGTTCGTCTACAGTAGCAGTTTTTATATTTAGGTTTCACTCTGTTCTCTCCTATATAGATAGATGAATTTGGAACTCTAAATCCAATATGATTTGTAGTAGCTCTTTGAAACTTGACAAAGTAAAGGAGTTCTCAGTTTTGTCTCTATGATTTGTTGCCGCTTCACGTAGCCCTAAGCAGAGACTGTGGAAAAGCACTTTCATTGAGAGTTGTTTCCAAGCTTCTAAGAAATAACGAGTTTCCGAATTACCAGCAAATATTTTTTCACCCAATTTCGATGATACTTGGTGGAGAAGATCGGTACCCAAATCCCACTTGGCTCACCAAATTTTGTTCTTCTAGGTTGAAGCCTTCGTCTAAAGTAGCAGTTTTTATATTTAGGTTTCACTCTGTTCTCTCCTTTATAGGTAGATGAATTTGGAACTCTAAATCCAATATGGTTGGTAGTAGCTATTTGAAACTTGACAAAATAAAGGAGTTCTCAGTTTTGTCTCTATGATTTGATTCCGCTTCAAGTAGCCCTAAGCAGAGACTTGGAAAAGTACTTTCATTGAGAGAGGTTGCCAAGCTTCCAAGGAATTACTAGTTTCCGAAATACCAGCAAATATTTTTTCACCCAATCGTGATGATACGTGGTGGTAATGACAAGTCCACAAATCCCACTTGGCTCACCAAATTGTGTTCTTCTAGGTTGAAGCGTTCGTTTACAGTAGCAGTTTTTATTTTTAGGTTTTACTCTGTTCTCTCCTATATAGATAGATGAATTTGGAACTCTAAATACATCATGGTTTGTAGTAGCTCTTTGAAACTTGAAAAAATAAAGGAGTTCTCAGTTTTGTCTCTATTGTTTGTTTCCTCTTCAAGTACCCATAGGAACTGACTGTTTAAAAGCACTTTCACTGAGTGGGGTTGCCAAGCTTCTAAGAAATAACTAGTTTCCAAAATACCAGCAAATATTTTTTCACGCAATCTTGATGACACTTGGTGGTAATAATCAGTACACAAATCCCACTTGGCTCACCAAATTTTGTTCTTCTAGGTTGAAGCGTTCGTCTACAGTAGCAGTTTTTATATTTAGGTTTCACTCTTTTCTGTAATATATAGATAGATGAATTTGGAACCCTAAATCCAATATGATTTGTAGTAGCTCTTTGAAACTTGACAAAGTAAAGGAGTTCTCTCTTTTGTCTCTATGATTTGATTCCGCTTTATGTAGCCGCAAGCAGAGACTGTGGGAAAGAACTTTCATTGAAAGAGGTTGCCAAGCTTCCAAAAATTACGAGTTTCCGAAATACCAGCAAATATTTTTTCACCCAATCTTGATGATACTTGATGGTAAGGACAAGTACACAAAACCAACTTGGCTCACCAAATTTTGTTCTTCTAGGTTGAAGCCTTCGTCTAAAGTAGCAGTTTTTATATTTAGGTTTCACTCTGTTCTCCCCTTTATAAGTAGATGAATTTGGAACTCTAAATCCAATATGGTTGGTAGTAGCTATTTGAAACTTGACAAAATAAAGGAGTTCTCAGTTTTGTCTCTATGATTTGTTTCCGCTTCAAGTAGCCCTAAGCAGAGACTTGGAAAAGCACTTTCAATGAGAGAGGTTGCCAAGCTTCCAAGGAATTACTAGTTTCCGAAATACCAGCAAATATTTTTTCACCCAATCGTGATGATACGTGGTGGTAATGACAAGTCCACAAATCCCACTTGGCTCACCAAATTTTGTTCTTCTAGGTTGAAGCGTTCGTTTACAGTAGCAGTTTTTATTTTTAGGTTTTACTCTGTTCTCTCCTATATAGATAGATGAATTTGGAACTCTAAATACATCATGGTTTGTAGTAGCTCTTTGAAACTTGAAAAAATAAAGGAGTTCTCAGTTTTGTCTCTATCGTTTGTTTCCTCTTCAAGTACCCTTAGGAACTGACTCTGGAAAAGCACTTTCATTGAGTGGGGTTGCCAAGCTTCTGAGAAATAACTAGTTTCCAAAATACCAGCAAATATTTTTTCACGCAATCTTGATGACACTTGGTGGTAATAATCAGTACACAAATCCCACTTGGCTCACCAAATTTTGTTCTTCTAGGTTGAAGCGTTCGTCTACAGTAGCAGTTTTTATATTTAGGTTTCACTCTGTTCTCTCCTATATAGATAGATGAATTTGGAACTCTAAATCCAATATGATTTGTAGTAGCTCTTTGAAACTTGACAAAGTAAAGGAGTTCTCAGTTTTGTCTCTATGATTTGTTGCCGCTTCACGTAGCCCTAAGCAGAGACTGTGGAAAAGCACTTTCATTGAGAGTTGTTTCCAAGCTTCTAAGAAATAACGAGTTTCCAAATTACCAGCAAATATTTTTTCACCCAATTTCGATGATACTTGGTGGAGAAGATCGGTACCCAAATCCCACTTGGCTCACCAAATTTTGTTCTTCTAGGTTGAAGCCTTCGTCTAAAGTAGCAGTTTTTATATTTAGGTTTCACTCTGTTCTCTCCTTTATAGGTAGATGAATTTGGAACTCTAAATCCAATATGGTTGGTAGTAGCTATTTGAAACTTGACAAAATAAAGGAGTTCTCAGTTTTGTCTCTATGATTTGATTCCGCTTCAAGTAGCCCTAAGCAGAGACTTGGAAAAGTACTTTCATTGAGAGAGGTTGCCAAGCTTCCAAGGAATTACTAGTTTCCGAAATACCAGCAAATATTTTTTCACCCAATCGTGATGATACGTGGTGGTAATGACAAGTCCACAAATCCCACTTGGCTCACCAAATTGTGTTCTTCTAGGTTGAAGCGTTCGTTTACAGTAGCAGTTTTTATTTTTAGGTTTTACTCTGTTCTCTCCTATATAGATAGATGAATTTGGAACTCTAAATACATCATGGTTTGTAGTAGCTCTTTGAAACTTGAAAAAATAAAGGAGTTCTCAGTTTTGTCTCTATTGTTTGTTTCCTCTTCAAGTACCCATAGGAACTGACTGTTTAAAAGCACTTTCACTGAGTGGGGTTGCCAAGCTTCTAAGAAATAACTAGTTTCCAAAATACCAGCAAATATTTTTTCACGCAATCTTGATGACACTTGGTGGTAATAATCAGTACACAAATCCCACTTGGCTCACCAAATTTTGTTCTTCTAGGTTGAAGCGTTCGTCTACAGTAGCAGTTTTTATATTTAGGTTTCACTCTTTTCTGTAATATATAGATAGATGAATTTGGAACCCTAAATCCAATATGATTTGTAGTAGCTCTTTGAAACTTGACAAAGTAAAGGAGTTCTCTCTTTTGTCTCTATGATTTGATTCCGCTTTATGTAGCCGCAAGCAGAGACTGTGGGAAAGAACTTTCATTGAAAGAGGTTGCCAAGCTTCCAAAAATTACGAGTTTCCGAAATACCAGCAAATATTTTTTCACCCAATCTTGATGATACTTGATGGTAAGGACAAGTACACAAAACCAACTTGGCTCACCAAATTTTGTTCTTCTAGGTTGAAGCCTTCGTCTAAAGTAGCAGTTTTTATATTTAGGTTTCACTCTGTTCTCCCCTTTATAAGTAGATGAATTTGGAACTCTAAATCCAATATGGTTGGTAGTAGCTATTTGAAACTTGACAAAATAAAGGAGTTCTCAGTTTTGTCTCTATGATTTGTTTCCGCTTCAAGTAGCCCTAAGCAGAGACTTGGAAAAGCACTTTCAATGAGAGAGGTTGCCAAGCTTCCAAGGAATTACTAGTTTCCGAAATACCAGCAAATATTTTTTCACCCAATCGTGATGATACGTGGTGGTAATGACAAGTCCACAAATCCCACTTGGCTCACCAAATTTTGTTCTTCTAGGTTGAAGCGTTCGTTTACAGTAGCAGTTTTTATTTTTAGGTTTTACTCTGTTCTCTCCTATATAGATAGATGAATTTGGAACTCTAAATACATCATGGTTTGTAGTAGCTCTTTGAAACTTGAAAAAATAAAGGAGTTCTCAGTTTTGTCTCTATCGTTTGTTTCCTCTTCAAGTACCCTTAGGAACTGACTCTGGAAAAGCACTTTCATTGAGTGGGGTTGCCAAGCTTCTGAGAAATAACTAGTTTCCAAAATACCAGCAAATATTTTTTCCCGCAATCTTGATGACACTTGGTGGTAATAATCAGTACACAAATCCCACTTGGCTCACCAAATTTTGTTCTTCTAGGTTGAAGCGTTCGTCTACAGTAGCAGTTTTTATATTTAGGTTTCACTCTGTTCTCTCCTATATAGATAGATGAATTTGGAACTCTAAATCCAATATGATTTGTAGTAGCTCTTTGAAACTTGACAAAGTAAAGGAGTTCTCAGTTTTGTCTCTATGATTTGTTGCCGCTTCACGTAGCCCTAAGCAGAGACTGTGGAAAAGCACTTTCATTGAGAGTTGTTTCCAAGCTTCTAAGAAATAACGAGTTTCCGAATTACCAGCAAATATTTTTTCACCCAATTTCGATGATACTTGGTGGAGAAGATCGGTACCCAAATCCCACTTGGCTCACCAAATTTTGTTCTTCTAGGTTGAAGCCTTCGTCTAAAGTAGCAGTTTTTATATTTAGGTTTCACTCTGTTCTCTCCTTTATAGGTAGATGAATTTGGAACTCTAAATCCAATATGGTTGGTAGTAGCTATTTGAAACTTGACAAAATAAAGGAGTTCTCAGTTTTGTCTCTATGATTTGATTCCGCTTCAAGTAGCCCTAAGCAGAGACTTGGAAAAGTACTTTCATTGAGAGAGGTTGCCAAGCTTCCAAGGAATTACTAGTTTCCGAAATACCAGCAAATATTTTTTCACCCAATCGTGATGATACGTGGTGGTAATGACAAGTCCACAAATCCCACTTGGCTCACCAAATTGTGTTCTTCTAGGTTGAAGCGTTCGTTTACAGTAGCAGTTTTTATTTTTAGGTTTTACTCTGTTCTCTCCTATATAGATAGATGAATTTGGAACTCTAAATACATCATGGTTTGTAGTAGCTCTTTGAAACTTGAAAAAATAAAGGAGTTCTCAGTTTTGTCTCTATTGTTTGTTTCCTCTTCAAGTACCCATAGGAACTGACTGTTTAAAAGCACTTTCACTGAGTGGGGTTGCCAAGCTTCTAAGAAATAACTAGTTTCCAAAATACCAGCAAATATTTTTTCATGCAATCTTGATGACACTTGGTGGTAATAATCAGTACACAAATCCCACTTGGCTCACCAAATTTTGTTCTTCTAGGTTGAAGCGTTCGTCTACAGTAGCAGTTTTTATATTTAGGTTTCACTCTTTTCTGTAATATATAGATAGATGAATTTGGAACCCTAAATCCAATATGATTTGTAGTAGCTCTTTGAAACTTGACAAAGTAAAGGAGTTCTCTCTTTTGTCTCTATGATTTGATTCCGCTTTATGTAGCCGCAAGCAGAGACTGTGGGAAAGAACTTTCATTGAAAGAGGTTGCCAAGCTTCCAAAAATTACGAGTTTCCGAAATACCAGCAAATATTTTTTCACCCAATCTTGATGATACTTGATGGTAAGGACAAGTACACAAAACCAACTTGGCTCACCAAATTTTGTTCTTCTAGGTTGAAGCATTCGTCTACAGTAGCAGTTTTTATTTTTAGGTTTCACTCTGTTCTCTCCTATATAGATAGATGAATTTGGAACTCTAAATCCAACATGGTTTTTAGTAGCTTGTTGAAACTTGACAAAATAAAGGAGTTCTCAGTTTTGTCTCTATGATTTGTTGCCGCTTCAAGTAGCCCTAAGCAGAGACTGTGGAAAAGCACTTTCATTGAGAGTTGTTGCCAAGCTTCTAAGAAATAACGAGTTTCCGAATTACCAGCAAATATTTTTTCACCCAATTTTGATGATACTTGGTGGAGAAGATCGGTACACAAATCCCACTTGGCTCACCAAATTTTGTTCTTTTAGGTTGAAGCCTTCGTCTAAAGTAGCAGTTTTTATATTTATGTTTCACTCTGTTCTCCCCTTTATAGGTAGATGAATTTGGAACTCTAAATCCAATATGGTTGGTAGTAGCTATTTGAAACTTGACAAAATAAAGGAGTTCTCAGTTTTGTCTCTATAATTTGTTTCCGCTTCAAGTAGCCCTAAGTGAGACTTGGAAAAGCACTTTCATTGAGAGAGGTTGCCAAGCTTCCAAGGAATTACTAGTTTCCGAAATACCAGCAAATATTTTTTCACCCAATCGTGATGATACGTGGTGGTAATGACAAGTCCACAAATCCCACTTGGCTCACCAAATTTTGTTCTTCTAGGTTGAAGCGTTCGTTTACAGTAGCAGTTTTTATTTTTAGGTTTTACTCTGTTCTCTCCTATATAGATAGATGAATTTGGAACTCTAAATACATCATGGTTTGTAGTAGCTCTTTGAAACTTGAAAAAATAAAGGAGTTCTCAGTTTTGTCTCTATGGTTTGTTTCCTCTTCAAGTACCCATAGGAACAGACTGTGGAAAAGCACTTTCATTGAGTGGGGTAGCCAAGCTTCTAAAAAATAACGAGTTTCCAAAATACCAGCAAATATTTTTTCACGCCATCTTGATGACACTTGGTGGTAATAATCAGTACACAAATTCCACTTGGCTCACCAAATTTTGTTCTTCTAGGTTGAAGCGTTCGTCTACAGTAGCAGTTTTTATTTTTAGGTTTTACTCTGTTCTCTCCTATATAGATTGATGAATTTGGAACTCTAAATCCAACATGATTTGTAGTAGCTCTTTGAAACTTGACAAAATAAAGGAGTTCTCAGTTTTGTCTCTATGATTTGTTGCCGCTTCAAGTAGCCCTAAGCAGAGACTGTGGAAAAGCACTTTCATTGAGAGTTGTTGCCAAGCTTCTAAGAAATAACGAGTTTCCGAATTACCAGCAAATATTTTTTCACCCAATTTTGATGATACTTGGTGGAGAAGATCGGTACACAAATCCCACTTGGCTCACCAAATTTTGTTCTTTTAGGTTGAAGCCTTCGTCTAAAGTAGCAGTTTTTATATTTAGGTTTCACTCTGTTCTCCCCTTTATAGGTAGATGAATTTGGAACTCTAAATCCAATATGGTTGGTAGTAGCTATTTGAAACTTGACAAAATAAAGGAGTTCTCAGTTTTGTCTCTATGATTTGTTTCCGCTTCAAGTAGCCCTAAGTGAGACTTGGAAAAGCACTTTCATTGAGAGAGGTTGCCAAGCTTCCAAGGAATTACTAGTTTCCGAAATACCAGCAAATATTTTTTCACCCAATCGTGATGATACGTGGTGGTAATGACAAGTCCACAAATCCCACTTGGCTCACCAAATTTTGTTCTTCTAGGTTGAAGCGTTCGTTTACAGTAGCAGTTTTTATTTTTAGGTTTTACTCTGTTCTCTCCTATATAGATAGATGAATTTGGAACTCTAAATACATCATGGTTTGTAGTAGCTCTTTGAAACTTGAAAAAATAAAGGCGTTCTCAGTTTTGTCTCTATCGTTTGTTTCCTCTTCAAGAACCCATAGGAACAGACTGTGGAAAAGCACTTTCATTGAGTGGGGTTGCCAAGCTTCTAAGAAATAACTAGTTTCCAAAATACCAGCAAATATTTTTTCACGCAATCTTGATGACATTGGTGGTAATAATCAGTACACAAATCCCACTTGGCTCACCAAATTTTGTTCTTCTAGGTTAAAGCGTTCATCTACAGTAGCAGTTTTTATATTTAGGTTTCACTCTGTTCTCTCCTATATAGATTGATGAATTTGGAACTCTAAATCCAACATGATTTGTAGTAGCTCTTTGAAACTTGACAAAGTAAAGGAGTTCTCTCTTTGGTCTCTATGATTTGATTCCGCTTCATGTAGCCGCAAGCAGAGACTGTGGGAAAGAACTTTCATTGAAAGAGGTTGCCAAGCTTCCAAAAATTACGAGTTTCCGAAATACCAGCAAATATTTTGTCACCCAATGTTGATGATACTTGGTGGTGATGATCAGTACACACATCCCACTTGGCTCACCAAATTTTGTATTTCTAGGTTGAAGTGTTCTTCTACAGTAGCAATTTTTATATTTAGGTTTCACTCTGTTCTCTCCTATATAGATAGATAAATTTGGAACTCTAAATCCAACATGGTTTGTAGTAGCTATTTGAAACTTGACAAAATAAAGGAGGTCTCAGTTTTGTCTCTATGGTTTGTTTCCTCTTCAAGTAGCCCTATTCACAGACTGTGGAAAAGCACTTTCATTGAGAGGGTTTGCCAAGCTTCTAAGACATAACGAGTTTCTGAAATACCAGCAAATATTTTTTCACCCAATCTTGATGATACTTGGTGGTGATGATCAGTACACAAATCCCACTTGGCTCACTAAATTTTGTTCTTCTAGGTTGAAGCGTTCGTCTACAGTAGCAATTTTTATATTTAGGTTTCACTCTGTTCTCTCCTATATAGATAGATGAATTTGGAACTCTAAATCCAATATGGTTGGTAGTAGCTATTTGAATCTTGACAAAATAAAGGAGTTCTCAGTTTTGTGTCTATGATTTGTTTCCGCTTCAAGTAGCCCTAAGCAGAGACTTGGAAAAGCACTTTCATTGAGAGAGGTTGCCAAGCTTCCAAGAAATTACTAGTTTCCGAAATACCAGGAAATATATTTTCACCCAATCTTGATGATACTTGGTGGTAATGACAAGTCCACAAATCCCACTTGGCTAACCAAATTTTGTTCTTCTAGGTTGAAGCGTTCGTTTACAGTAGCAGTTTTTATGTTTTGGTTTCACTCTGTTCTCTCCTATATAGATAGATGAATTTGGAACTCTAAATCCAGACATGGTTTGTAGTAGCTCTTTGAAACTTGACAAAATAAAGGAGTTCTCAATTTTGTCTCTATGGTTTGTTTCCTCTTCAAGTATCCCTAGGAACAGACTGTGGAAAAGCACTTTCATTGAGTGGAGTTGCCAAGCTTCTAAGAAATAACGAGTTTCCGAAATACCAGCAAATATTTTTTCACGCAATCTTGATGACACTTGGTGGTAATGATCAGTACAGAAATCCCACTTGGCTCACCAAATTTTGTTCTTCTAGGTTGAAGCGTTCGTCTACAGTAGCAGTTTTTATATTTAGGTTTCACTCTGTTCTCTCCTATATAGATAGATGAATTTGGAACTCTAAATCCAATATGGTTTGTAGTAGCTCTTTGAAACTTGACAAAATAAAGGAGTTCTCAGTTTTGTCTCTATGGTTTGTTTAATCTTCAAGTAGCCCTAGGCACATACTGTGGAAAAGCACTTTCATTGAGAGGGGATGCCAAGCTTCTAAGAAATAACGAGTTTCCAAAATACCAGCAAATATTTTTTAACCCAATCTTGATGATACTTGTTGGTGATGATTAGTACACAAATCCCACTTTGCTCACCAAATTTTGTTCTTCTAGGTTGAAGCGTTCGTCTACAGTAGCAGTTTTTATATTTAGGTTACACTCTGTTCTCTCCTATATAGATAGATGAATTTGGAACTCTAAATCCAACATGGTTTGTAGTAGCTCTTTGAAACTTGACAAAATAAAGGAGTTCTCAGTTTTGTCTCTATGATTTGTTTCCGCTTCAAGTGGCCCTAACAGTGACTGTGGAAAAGCACTTTCCTTGAGAGGGGTTGCCAAGGTTCCAACAAATTACGAGTTTCCGTAATACCAGCAAAAATTTTTTACCCAATCTTGATGATACTTGGTGTTTACGATCGGTACACAAATCCCACTTGACTCACCAAATTTTGTTCTTCTATGTTGAAGCGTTCGTCTACAGTAGTAGTTTTTATTTTTAGGTTTCACTCTGTTCTCTCCTATATAGATAGATGAATTTGGAACTCTAAATCCAATATGGTTTGTAGTAGCTCTTTGAAACTTGACAAAGTAAAGGAGTTCTCAGGTTTGTCTCTATGGTTTATTTCCTCTTCAAGTAGCCCTAGGCACAGACTGTGGAAAAGCACTTTCATTGAGAGGGGTTGCCAAGCTTCTAAGAAATAACGAGTTTCCGAAATAACAACAAATATTTTTTCACCCAATCCTTATGATACTTGGTGGTGAAGATCGGTACACAATTCCCACTTGGCTCACCAAATTTTGTTCTTCTAGGTTGAAGCGTTCGTCTAGAATAGCAGTTTTTATATTTAGGTTTTACTCTGTTTTCTTCTATATAGATAGATGAATTTGGAACTCTAAATCCAACATGGTTTGTAGTAGCTCTTTGAAACTTGACAAAATGAAGGAGTTCTCAGTTTTGTCTCTATGATTTGTTTCTGCTTCAAGTAGCCCTAAGCAGTGACTGTGGAAAAGCACTTTCATTGAGAGGGGTTGCAAAGCTTCCAAGAAATTACGAGTTTCGGAAATACCAGCAAATATTTTTTCACCCAATCTTGGTGATACTTGGTGTTTACGATCGGTACACAAATCCCACTTGACTCACCGAATTTTGTTCTTCTTGGTTGAAGCGTTCGTCTACAGTAGCAGTTTTTATTTTTAGGTTTCACTCTGTTCTCTCCTATATAGATAGATGAATTTGGAACTCTAAATCCAACATGGTTTTTAGTAGCTTGTTGAAACTTGACAAAATAAAGGAGTTCTCAGTTTTGTCTCTATGATTTGTTGCCGCTTCAAGTAGCCCTAAGCAGAGACTGTGGAAAAGCACTTTCATTGAGAGTTGTTGCCAAGCTTCTAAGAAATAACGAGTTTCCGAATTACCAGCAAATATTTTTTCACCCAATTTTGATGATACTTGGTGGAGAAGATCGGTACACAAATCCCACTTGGCTCACCAAATTTTGTTCTTTTAGGTTGAAGCCTTCGTCTAAAGTAGCAGTTTTTATATTTAGGTTTCACTCTGTTCTCCCCTTTATCGGTAGATGAATTTGGAACTCTAAATCCAATATGGTTGGTAGTAGCTATTTGAAACTTGACAAAATAAAGGAGTTCTCAGTTTTGTCTCTATGATTTGTTTCCGCTTCAAGTAGCCCTAAGTGAGACTTGGAAAAGCACTTTCATTGAGAGAGGTTGCCAAGCTTCCAAGGAATTACTAGTTTCCGAAATACCAGCAAATATTTTTTCACCCAATCATGATGATACGTGGTGGTAATGACAAGTCCACAAATCCCACTTGGCTCACCAAATTTTGTTCTTCTAGGTTGAAGCGTTCGTTTACAGTAGCAGTTTTTATTTTTAGGTTTTACTCTGTTCTCTCCTATATAGATAGATGAATTTGGAACTCTAAATACATCATGGTTTGTAGTAGCTCTTTGAAACTTGAAAAAATAAAGGCGTTCTCAGTTTTGTCTCTATCGTTTGTTTCCTCTTCAAGAACCCATAGGAACAGACTGTGGAAAAGCACTTTCATTGAGTGGGGTTGCCAAGCTTCTAAGAAATAACTAGTTTCCAAAATACCAGCAAATATTTTTTCACGCAATCTTGATGACATTGGTGGTAATAATCAGTACACAAATCCCACTTGGCTCACCAAATTTTGTTCTTCTAGGTTAAAGCGTTCATCTACAGTAGCAGTTTTTATATTTAGGTTTCACTCTGTTCTCTCCTATATAGATTGATGAATTTGGAACTCTAAATCCAACATGATTTGTAGTAGCTCTTTGAAACTTGACAAAGTAAAGGAGTTCTCTCTTTGGTCTCTATGATTTGATTCCGCTTCATGTAGCCGCAAGCAGAGACTGTGGGAAAGAACTTTCATTGAAAGAGGTTGCCAAGCTTCCAAAAATTACGAGTTTCCGAAATACCAGCAAATATTTTGTCACCCAATGTTGATGATACTTGGTGGTGATGATCAGTACACACATCCCACTTGGCTCACCAAATTTTGTATTTCTAGGTTGAAGTGTTCTTCTACAGCAGCAATTTTTATATTTAGGTTTCACTCTGTTCTCTCCTATATAGATAGATAAATTTGGAACTCTAAATCCAACATGGTTTGTAGTAGCTATTTGAAACTTGACAAAATAAAGGAGGTCTCAGTTTTGTCTCTATGGTTTGTTTCCTCTTCAAGTAGCCCTAGGCACAGACTGTGGAAAAGCACTTTCATTGAGAGGGTTTGCCAAGCTTCTAAGACATAACGAGTTTCTGAAATACCAGCAAATATTTTTTCACCCAATCTTGATGATACTTGGTGGTGATGATCAGTACACAAATCCCACTTGGCTCACTAAATTTTGTTCTTCTAGGTTGAAGCGTTCGTCTACAGTAGCAATTTTTATATTTAGGTTTCACTCTGTTCTCTCCTATATAGATAGATGAATTTGGAACTCTAAATCCAATATGGTTGGTAGTAGCTATTTGAATCTTGACAAAATAAAGGAGTTCTCAGTTTTGTGTCTATGATTTGTTTCCGCTTCAAGTAGCCCTAAGCAGAGACTTGGAAAAGCACTTTCATTGAGAGAGGTTGCCAAGCTTCCAAGAAATTACTAGTTTCCGAAATACCAGGAAATATATTTTCACCCAATCTTGATGATACTTGGTGGTAATGACAAGTCCACAAATCCCACTTGGCTAACCAAATTTTGTTCTTCTAGGTTGAAGCGTTCGTTTACAGTAGCAGTTTTTATGTTTTGGTTTCACTCTGTTCTCTCCTATATAGATAGATGAATTTGGAACTCTAAATCCAGACATGGTTTGTAGTAGCTCTTTGAAACTTGACAAAATAAAGGAGTTCTCAATTTTGTCTCTATGGTTTGTTTCCTCTTCAAGTATCCCTAGGAACAGACTGTGGAAAAGCACTTTCATTGAGTGGAGTTGCCAAGCTTCTAAGAAATAACGAGTTTCCGAAATACCAGCAAATATTTTTTCACGCAATCTTGATGACACTTGGTGGTAATGATCAGTACAGAAATCCCACTTGGCTCACCAAATTTTGTTCTTCTAGGTTGAAGCGTTCGTCTACAGTAGCAGTTTTTATATTTAGGTTTCACTCTGTTCTCTCCTATATAGATAGATGAATTTGGAACTCTAAATCCAATATGGTTTGTAGTAGCTCTTTGAAACTTGACAAAATAAAGGAGTTCTCAGTTTTGTCTCTATGGTTTGTTTAATCTTCAAGTAGCCCTAGGCACATACTGTGGAAAAGCACTTTCATTGAGAGGGGATGCCAAGCTTCTAAGAAATAACGAGTTTCCAAAATACCAGCAAATATTTTTTAACCCAATCTTGATGATACTTGTTGGTGATGATTAGTACACAAATCCCACTTTGCTCACCAAATTTTGTTCTTCTAGGTTGAAGCGTTCGTCTACAGTAGCAGTTTTTATATTTAGGTTACACTCTGTTCTCTCCTATATAGATAGATGAATTTGGAACTCTAAATCCAACATGGTTTGTAGTAGCTCTTTGAAACTTGACAAAATAAAGGAGTTCTCAGTTTTGTCTCTATGATTTGTTTCCGCTTCAAGTGGCCCTAACAGTGACTGTGGAAAAGCACTTTCCTTGAGAGGGGTTGCCAAGGTTCCAACAAATTACGAGTTTCCGTAATACCAGCAAAAATTTTTTACCCAATCTTGATGATACTTGGTGTTTACGATCGGTACACAAATCCCACTTGACTCACCAAATTTTGTTCTTCTATGTTGAAGCGTTCGTCTACAGTAGTAGTTTTTATTTTTAGGTTTCACTCTGTTCTCTCCTATATAGATAGATGAATTTGGAACTCTAAATCCAATATGGTTTGTAGTAGCTCTTTGAAACTTGACAAAGTAAAGGAGTTCTCAGGTTTGTCTCTATGGTTTATTTCCTCTTCAAGTAGCCCTAGGCACAGACTGTGGAAAAGCACTTTCATTGAGAGGGGTTGCCAAGCTTCTAAGAAATAACGAGTTTCCGAAATAACAACAAATATTTTTCACCCAATCCTTATGATACTTGGTGGTGAAGATCGGTACACAATTCCCACTTGGCTCACCAAATTTTGTTCTTCTAGGTTGAAGCGTTCGTCTAGAATAGCAGTTTTTATATTTAGGTTTTACTCTGTTTTCTTCTATATAGATAGATGAATTTGGAACTCTAAATCCAACATGGTTTGTAGTAGCTCTTTGAAACTTGACAAAATGAAGGAGTTCTCAGTTTTGTCTCTATGATTTGTTTCTGCTTCAAGTAGCCCTAAGCAGTGACTGTGGAAAAGCACTTTCATTGAGAGGGGTTGCAAAGCTTCCAAGAAATTACGAGTTTCGGAAATACCAGCAAATATTTTTTCACCCAATCTTGGTGATACTTGGTGTTTACGATCGGTACACAAATCCCACTTGACTCACCGAATTTTGTTCTTCTTGGTTGAAGCGTTCGTCTACAGTAGCAGTTTTTATTTTTAGGTTTCACTCTGTTCTCTCCTATATAGATAGATGAATTTGGAACTCTAAATCCAACATGGTTTTTAGTAGCTTGTTGAAACTTGACAAAATAAAGGAGTTCTCAGTTTTGTCTCTATGATTTGTTGCCGCTTCAAGTAGCCCTAAGCAGAGACTGTGGAAAAGCACTTTCATTGAGAGTTGTTGCCAAGCTTCTAAGAAATAACGAGTTTCCGAATTACCAGCAAATATTTTTTCACCCAATTTTGATGATACTTGGTGGAGAAGATCGGTACACAAATCCCACTTGGCTCACCAAATTTTGTTCTTTTAGGTTGAAGCCTTCGTCTAAAGTAGCAGTTTTTATATTTAGGTTTCACTCTGTTCTCCCCTTTATCGGTAGATGAATTTGGAACTCTAAATCCAATATGGTTGGTAGTAGCTATTTGAAACTTGACAAAATAAAGGAGTTCTCAGTTTTGTCTCTATGATTTGTTTCCGCTTCAAGTAGCCCTAAGTGAGACTTGGAAAAGCACTTTCATTGAGAGAGGTTGCCAAGCTTCCAAGGAATTACTAGTTTCCGAAATACCAGCAAATATTTTTTCACCCAATCATGATGATACGTGGTGGTAATGACAAGTCCACAAATCCCACTTGGCTCACCAAATTTTGTTCTTCTAGGTTGAAGCGTTCGTTTACAGTAGCAGTTTTTATTTTTAGGTTTTACTCTGTTCTCTCCTATATAGATAGATGAATTTGGAACTCTAAATACATCATGGTTTGTAGTAGCTCTTTGAAACTTGAAAAAATAAAGGCGTTCTCAGTTTTGTCTCTATCGTTTGTTTCCTCTTCAAGAACCCATAGGAACAGACTGTGGAAAAGCACTTTCATTGAGTGGGGTTGCCAAGCTTCTAAGAAATAACTAGTTTCCAAAATACCAGCAAATATTTTTTCACGCAATCTTGATGACATTGGTGGTAATAATCAGTACACAAATCCCACTTGGCTCACCAAATTTTGTTCTTCTAGGTTAAAGCGTTCATCTACAGTAGCAGTTTTTATATTTAGGTTTCACTCTGTTCTCTCCTATATAGATTGATGAATTTGGAACTCTAAATCCAACATGATTTGTAGTAGCTCTTTGAAACTTGACAAAGTAAAGGAGTTCTCTCTTTGGTCTCTATGATTTGATTCCGCTTCATGTAGCCGCAAGCAGAGACTGTGGGAAAGAACTTTCATTGAAAGAGGTTGCCAAGCTTCCAAAAATTACGAGTTTCCGAAATACCAGCAAATATTTTGTCACCCAATGTTGATGATACTTGGTGGTGATGATCAGTACACACATCCCACTTGGCTCACCAAATTTTGTATTTCTAGGTTGAAGTGTTCTTCTACAGTAGCAAATTTTATATTTAGGTTTCACTCTGTTCTCTCCTATATAGATAGATAAATTTGGAACTCTAAATCCAACATGGTTTGTAGTAGCTATTTGAAACTTGACAAAATAAAGGAGGTCTCAGTTTTGTCTCTATGGTTTGTTTCCTCTTCAAGTAGCCCTAGGCACAGACTGTGGAAAAGCACTTTCATTGAGAGGGTTTGCCAAGCTTCTAAGACATAACGAGTTTCTGAAATACCAGCAAATATTTTTTCACCCAATCTTGATGATACTTGGTGGTGATGATCAGTACACAAATCCCACTTGGCTCACTAAATTTTGTTCTTCTAGGTTGAAGCGTTCGTCTACAGTAGCAATTTTTATATTTAGGTTTCACTCTGTTCTCTCCTATATAGATAGATGAATTTGGAACTCTAAATCCAATATGGTTGGTAGTAGCTATTTGAATCTTGACAAAATAAAGGAGTTCTCAGTTTTGTGTCTATGATTTGTTTCCGCTTCAAGTAGCCCTAAGCAGAGACTTGGAAAAGCACTTTCATTGAGAGAGTTTGCCAAGCTTCCAAGAAATTACTAGTTTCCGAAATACCAGGAAATATATTTTCACCCAATCTTGATGATACTTGGTGGTAATGACAAGTCCACAAATCCCACTTGGCTAACCAAATTTTGTTCTTCTAGGTTGAAGCGTTCGTTTACAGTAGCAGTTTTTATGTTTTGGTTTCACTCTGTTCTCTCCTATATAGATAGATGAATTTGGAACTCTAAATCCAGACATGGTTTGTAGTAGCTCTTTGAAACTTGACAAAATAAAGGAGTTCTCAATTTTGTCTCTATGGTTTGTTTCCTCTTCAAGTATCCCTAGGAACAGACTGTGGAAAAGCACTTTCATTGAGTGGAGTTTCCAAGCTTCTAAGAAATAACGAGTTTCCGAAATACCAGCAAATATTTTTTCACGCAATCCTGATGACACTTGGTGGTAATGATCGGTACAGAAATCCCACTTGGCTCACCAAATTTTGTTCTTCTAGGTTGAAGCGTTCGTCTACAGTAGCAGTTTTTATATTTAGGTTTCACTCTGTTCTCTCCTATATAGATAGATGAATTTTGAACTCTAAATCCAATATGGTTTGTAGTAGCTCTTTGAAACTTGACAAAATAAAGGAGTTCTCAGTTTTGTCTGTATGGTTTGTTTAATCTTCAAGTAGCCCTAGGCACATACTGTGGAAAAGCACTTTCATTGAGAGGGGATGCCAAGCTTCTAAGAAATAACGAGTTTCCAAAATACCAGCAAATATTTTTTAACCCAATCTTGATGATACTTGTTGGTGATGATTAGTACACAAATCCCACTTTGCTCACCAAATTTTGTTCTTCTAGGTTGAAGCGTTCGTCTACAGTAGCAGTTTTTATATTTAGGTTACACTCTGTTCTCTCCTATATAGATAGATGAATTTGGAACTCTAAATCCAACATGGTTTGTAGTAGCTCTTTGAAACTTGACAAAATAAAGGAGTTCTCAGTTTTGTCTCTATGATTTGTTTCCGCTTCAAGTGGCCCTAACAGTGACTGTGGAAAAGCACTTTCCTTGAGAGGGGTTGCCAAGGTTCCAACAAATTACGAGTTTCCGTAATACCAGCAAAAATTTTTTACCCAATCTTGATGATACTTGGTGTTTACGATCGGTACACAAATCCCACTTGACTCACCAAATTTTGTTCTTCTATGTTGAAGCGTTCGTCTACAGTAGTAGTTTTTATTTTTAGGTTTCACTCTGTTCTCTCCTATATAGATAGATGAATTTGGAACTCTAAATCCAATATGGTTTGTAGTAGCTCTTTGAAACTTGACAAAGTAAAGGTGTTCTCAGGTTTGTCTCTATGGTTTATTTCCTCTTCAAGTAGCCCTAGGCACAGACTGTGGAAAAGCACTTTCATTGAGAGGGGTTGCCAAGCTTCTAAGAAATAACGAGTTTCCGAAATAACAACAAATATTTTTTCACCCAATCCTTATGATACTTGGTGGTGAAGATCGGTACACAATTCCCACTTGGCTCACCAAATTTTGTTCTTCTAGGTTGAAGCGTTCGTCTAGAATAGCAGTTTTTATATTTAGGTTTTACTCTGTTTTCTTCTATATAGATAGATGAATTTGGAACTCTAAATCCAACATGGTTTGTAGTAGCTCTTTGAAACTTGACAAAATGAAGGAGTTCTCAGTTTTGTCTCTATGATTTGTTTCTGCTTCAAGTAGCCCTAAGCAGTGACTGTGGAAAAGCACTTTCATTGAGAGGGGTTGCAAAGCTTCCAAGAAATTACGAGTTTCGGAAATACCAGCAAATATTTTTTCACCCAATCTTGGTGATACTTGGTGTTTACGATCGGTACACAAATCCCACTTGACTCACCGAATTTTGTTCTTCTTGGTTGAAGCGTTCGTCTACAGTAGCAGTTTTTATTTTTAGGTTTCACTCTGTTCTCTCCTATATAGATAGATGAATTTGGAACTCTAAATCCAACATGGTTTTTAGTAGCTTGTTGAAACTTGACAAAATAAAGGAGTTCTCAGTTTTGTCTCTATGATTTGTTGCCGCTTCAAGTAGCCCTAAGCAGAGACTGTGGAAAAGCACTTTCATTGAGAGTTGTTGCCAAGCTTCTAAGAAATAACGAGTTTCCGAATTACCAGCAAATATTTTTTCACCCAATTTTGATGATACTTGGTGGAGAAGATCGGTACACAAATCCCACTTGGCTCACCAAATTTTGTTCTTTTAGGTTGAAGCCTTCGTCTAAAGTAGCAGTTTTTATATTTAGGTTTCACTCTGTTCTCCCCTTTATAGGTAGATGAATTTGGAACTCTAAATCCAATATGGTTGGTAGTAGCTATTTGAAACTTGACAAAATAAAGGAGTTCTCAGTTTTGTCTCTATGATTTGTTTCCGCTTCAAGTAGCCCTAAGTGAGACTTGGAAAAGCACTTTCATTGAGAGAGGTTGCCAAGCTTCCAAGGAATTACTAGTTTCCGAAATACCAGCAAATATTTTTTCACCCAATCGTGATGATACGTGGTGGTAATGACAAGTCCACAAATCCCACTTTCCTCACCAAATTTTGTTCTTCTAGGTTGAAGCGTTCGTTTACAGTAGCAGTTTTTATTTTTAGGTTTTACTCTGTTCTCTCCTATATAGATAGATGAATTTGGAACTCTAAATACATCATGGTTTGTAGTAGCTCTTTGAAACTTGAAAAAATAAAGGCGTTCTCAGTTTTGTCTCTATCGTTTGTTTCCTCTTCAAGAACCCATAGGAACAGACTGTGGAAAAGCACTTTCATTGAGTGGGGTTGCCAAGCTTCTAAGAAATAACTAGTTTCCAAAATACCAGCAAATATTTTTTCACGCAATCTTGATAACATTGGTGGTAATAATCAGTACACAAATCCCACTTGGCTCACCAAATTTTGTTCTTCTAGGTTAAAGGGTTCATCTACAGTAGCAGTTTTTATATTTAGGTTTCACTCTGTTCTCTCCTATATAGATAGATGAATTTGGGATTCTAAACCCAACATGATTTCTAGTAGCTCTTTGAAACTTGACAAAGTAAAGGAGTTCTCTCTTTGGTCTCTATGATTTGATTCCGCTTCATGTAGCCGCAAGCAGAGACTGTGGGAAAGAACTTTCATTGAAAGAGGTTGCCAAGCTTCCAAAAATTACGAGTTTCCGAAATACCAGCAAATATTTTGTCACCCAATGTTGATGATACTTGGTGGTGATGATCAGTACACAAATCCCAATTGGCTCACCAAATTTTGTATTTCTAGGTTGAAGTGTTCTTCTACAGTAGCAAATTTTATATTTAGGTTTCACTCTGTTCTCTCCTATATAGATAGATAAATTTGGAACTCTAAATCCAACATGGTTTGTAGTAGCTATTTGAAACTTGACAAAATAAAGGAGGTCTCAGTTTTGTCTCTATGGTTTGTTTCCTCTTCAAGTAGCCCTAGGCACAGACTGTGGAAAAGCACTTTCATTGAGAGGGTTTGCCAAGCTTCTAAGACATAACGAGTTTCTGAAATACCAGCAAATATTTTTTCACCCAATCTTGATGATACTTGGTGGTGATGATCAGTACACAAATCCCACTTGGCTCACTAAATTTTGTTCTTCTAGGTTGAAGCGTTCGTCTATAGTAGCAATTTTTATATTTAGGTTTCACTCTGTTCTCTCCTATATAGATAGATGAACTTGGAACTCTAAATCCAATATGGTTGGTAGTAGCTATTTGAATCTTGACAAAATAAAGGAGTTCTCAGTTTTGTCTCTATGATTTGTTTCCGCTTCAAGTAGCCCTAAGCAGAGACTTGTAAAAGCACTTTCATTGAGAGAGGTTGCCAAGCTTCCAAGAAATTACTAGTTTCCGAAATACCAGGAAATATATTTTCACCCAATCTTGATGATACTTGGTGGTAATGACAAGTCCACAAATCCCACTTGGCTAACCAAATTTTGTTCTTCTAGGTTGAAGCGTTCGTTTACACTAGCAGTTTTTATGTTTTGGTTTCACTCTGTTCTCTAATATATAGATAGATGAATTTGGAACTCTAAATCCAGACATGGTTTGTAGTAGCTCTTTGAAACTTGACAAAATAAAGGAGTTCTCAATTTTGTCTCTATGGTTTGTTTCCTCTTCAAGTATCCCTAGGAACAGACTGTGGAAAAGCACTTTCATTGAGTGGAGTTGCCAAGCTTCTAAGAAATAACGAGTTTCCGAAATACCAGCAAATATTTTTTCACGCAATCTTGATGACACTTGGTGGTAATGATCGGTACAGAAATCCCACTTGGCTCACCAAATTTTGTTCTTCTAGGTTGAAGTGTTCGTCTACAGTAGCAGTTTTTATATTTAGGTTTCACTCTGTTCTCTCCTATATAGATAGATGAATTTGGAACTCTAAATCCAATATGGTTTGTAGTAGCTCTTTGAAACTTGACAAAATAAAGGAGTTCTCAGTTTTGTCTCTATGGTTTGTTTAATCTTCAAGTAGCCCTAGGCACATACTGTGGAAAAGCACTTTCATTGAGAGGGGATGCCAAGCTTCTAAGAAATAACGAGTTTCCAAAATACCAGCAAATATTTTTTAACCCAATCTTGATGATACTTGTTGGTGATGATTAGTACACAAATCCCACTTTGCTCACCAAATTTTGTTCTTCTAGGTTGAAGCGTTCGTCTACAGTAGCAGTTTTTAAGTTTAGGTTTCACTATGTTCTCTGATATAAAGATAGATGAATTCGGAACTCTAAATTCAACATGGTTTGTAGTGGCTCTTTGAAACTTGACAAAATAAAGGAGTTCTCTGTTTTGTCTCTCTGGTTTGTTTCCTCTTCAAGTAGCCCTAGGCCCAGACGGTGGATACGCACTTTCATTGAGAGGGGTTGCCAAGCTTCCAAGAAATTACGAGTTTCCGAAATACCAGCAAATATTTTTTCAACCAATCTTGATGATACATGGTGTTTACGATCGGTACACAAATCCCACTTGGCTCACCAAATTTTGTTCTTCTAGGTTGAAGCGTTCGTTTACAGTAGCCGTTTTTATGTTTAGGTTTCACTCTGTTCTCTCCTATATAGATAGATGAATTTGGAACTCTAAATCCAATATGGTTTGTAGTAGCTCTTTGAAACTTGACAAAATAAAGGAGTTCTCAGTTTTGTCTCTATGATTTGTTTCCTCTTCAAGTACCCCTAGGAACAGACTGTGGAAAAGCACTTTCATTGAGTAGGGTTGCCAAGCTTCAAAGAAATAACGAGTTTCCGAAATACCAGCAAATATTTTTTCACGCAATCTTGATGACACTTTGTGGTAATGATCAGTACACAAATCCCACTTGGCTAACCAAATTTCTTTTCTTCTAGGTGAAGCGTTCGTCTATAGTAGCAGTTTTTATATTTAGGTTTCACTCTGTTCTCTCCTATATGGATAGATAAATTTGGAACTCTAAATCCAATATGGTTTGTAGTAGCTCTTTGAAACTTGACAAAGTAAAGTAGTTCTCAGTTTTGTCTCTATGATTTGTTTCCACTTCATGTAGCCCTAAGCAGAGACTGTGGAAAAGCACTTTCATTGAAAGGGGTTGCCAAGTTTCCAAGAAATTACGAGTTTCCGAAATACCATCAAATATTTGGTCATCCAATGTTGATGATACGTGGTGGTAATGATCGGTATCCAAATCCCACTTAGCTCACCAAATTTTGTTCTTCTAGGTTGAAGAGTTCGTCTACAGTAGCAGTTTTTATATTTAGGTTTCACTCTGTTCTCTGCTGTATAGATAGATGAATTTGGAACTCTAAATCCAACATGGTTTGTAATAGCTCTTTGAAACTAGTCAAAATAAAGGAGTTCTCAGTTTTGTCTCTATGATTTCTTTCCGCTTCAAGTGGCCCTAAGCAGTGACTGTGGAAAAGCACTTTCCTTGAGAGGGGTTGCCAAGGTTCAAAGAAATAACGAGTTTCCGAAATAAAAGCAAATATTTTTTCACCCAATCTTGATGATACTTGGTGGTGATGATCAGTACACAAATCCCACTTGGCTCACCAAATTTTGTTCTTCTAGGTTGAAGCGTTCGTCTACATTAGCAATTTTTATATTTAGGTTACACTCTGTTCTCTCCTATATAGATAGATGAATTTGGAACTCTAAATCCAACATGGTTTGTAGTAGCTCTTTGAAACTTGACAAAATAAAGGAGTTCTCAGTTTTGTCTCTATGATTTGTTTCCGCTTCAAGTGGCCCTAACAGTGACTGTGGAAAAGCACTTTCCTTGAGAGGGGTTGCCAAGGTTCCAACAAATTACGAGTTTCCGTAATACCAGCAAAAATTTTTTACCCAATCTTGATGATACTTGGTGTTTACTATCGGTACACAAATCCCACTTGACTCACCAAATTTTGTTCTTCTATGTTGAAGTGTTCGTCTACAGTAGCAGTTTTTATTTTTAGGTTTCACTCTGTTCTCTCCTATATAGATAGATGAATTTGGAACTCTAAATTCCACATGGTTTATAGTAGGTCTTTGAAACTTGCAAAATAAAGGAGTTCTAGGTTTGGCTCTATGATTTGTTTCCCCTTCAAGTAGCCCTAAGCAAAGACTGTGGAAAAGCACTTTCATTGTGTGAGGTTGCCAAGCTTCTAAGAAATAACGAGTTTCCGAAATACCAGCAAATATTTTTTCACGCAATCTTGATGACACTTGGTGGTAATGATCAGTACACAAATCCCACTTGGCTCACCAAATTTTGTTCTTCTAGGTTGAATTGTTCATCTACAGTAGCAGTTTTTATATTTAGGTTTCACTCTGTTCTCTCCTATATAGATAGATGTATTTGGAACTCTAAATCCAATATGGTTTGTAGTAGCTCTTTGAAACTTGACAAAGTAAAGGAGTTCTCAGGTTTGTCTCTATGGTTTATTTCCTCTTCAAGTAGCCCTAGGCACAGACTGTGGAAAAGCACTTTCATTGAGAGGGGTTGCCAAGCTTCTAAGAAATAACGAGTTTCCGAAATAACAACAAATATTTTTTCACCCAATCCTTATGATACTTGGTGGTGAAGATCGGTACACAAGTCGCACTTGGCTCACCAAATTTTGTTCTTCTAGGTTGAAGCGTTCGTCTAGAATAGCAGTTTTTATATTTAGGTTTTACTCTGTTTTCTTCTATATAGATAGATGAATTTGGAACTCTAAATCAAACATGGTTTGTAGTAGCTCTTTGAAACTTGACAAAATGAAGGAGTTCTCAGTTTTGTCTCTATGATTTGATTCTGCTTCAAGTAGCCCTAAGCAGTGACTGTGGAAAAGCACTTTCCTTGAGAGAGGTTGCCAAGCTTCCAAGAAATTAGGAGTTTCCGAAATACCAGCAAATATTTTTTCACCCAATCTTGGTGATACTTGGTGTTTACGATCGGTACACAAATCCCACTTGACTCACCGAATTTTGTTCTTCTTGGTTGAAGCGTTCGTCTACAGTAGCAGTTTTTATTTTTAGGTTTCACTCTGTTCTCTCCTATATAGATAGATGAATTTGGAACTCTAAATCAAACATGGTTTGTAGTGGCTCTTTGAAACTTGACAAAATAAAGGAGTTCTCTGTTTTGTGGCTATGGTTTGTTTTTTCTTCAAGTAGCCCCAGGCACAAATGGAGGAAAAGCACTTTCATTGAGAGGGGTTGCCAAGCTTCCAAGAAATTACGAGTTTCCGAAATACCAGCAAATATTTTTTCACCTAATCTTGATGATACTTGGTGTTTTGGATCGGTACACTAATCCCAATTGACTCACTAAATTTTATTCTAAGGTTGAAGCATTCGTTTTCAGTAGCAGTTTTTATTGTTAGGTTTTACTCTGTTCTCTCCTATATAGATAGACGAATTTGGAACTCTAAATACATCATGGTTTGTAGTAGCTCTTTGAAACTTGAAAAAATAAAGGAGTTCTCAGTTTTGTCTCTATGGTTTGTTTCCTCTTCAAGTACCCATAGGAACAGACTGTGGAAAAGCACTTTCATTGAGTGGGGTTGCCAAGCTTCTAAGAAATAACGAGTTTCCAAAATACCAGCAAATATTTTTTCACGCAATCTTGATGACACTTGGTTTTAATAATCAGTACACAAATCCCACTTGGCTCACCAAATTTTGTTCTTCTATGTTGAAGCGTTCGTCTACAGTAGCAGTTTTTATATTTAGGTTTCACGCTGTTCTCTCCTATATAGATAGATGAATTTGGTACTCTAAATCCAATATGATTTGTAGTAGCTCTTTGAAACTTGACAAAGTAAAGGAGTTCTCTGTTTTGTGTCTATGATTTGATTCCGCTTCATGTAGCCGCAAGCAGAGACTGTGGGAAAGCACTTTCATTGAAAGAGGTTGCCAAGCTTGAAAGAAATTATGAGTTTCCGAAATACCAGCAAATATTTTGTCACCCAATGTTGATGATACTTGGTGGTGATGATCAGTACACATATCCCACTTGGCTCACCAAATTTTGTATTTCTAGGTTGAAGCGTTGTTCTACAGTAACAATTTTTATATTTAGGTTTCACTCTGTTCTCTCCTATATAGATAGATGAATTTGGAACTCTAAATCCAACATGGTTTGTAGTAGCTATTTGAAACTTGACAAAATAAAGGAGGTCTCAGTTTTGTCTCTATGGTTTGTTTCCTCTTCAAGTAGCCCTAGGCACAGACTGTGGAAAAGTACTTTCATTGAAAGGGGTTGCCAAGATTCTAAGACATAACGAGTTTCTGAAATACCAGCAAATATTTTTTCACCCAATCTTGATGATACTTGGTGGTGATGATCAGTACACAAATCCCACTTGGCTCACCAAATTTTGTTCTTCTAGGTTGAAGCGTTCATTATCAGTAGCAGTTTTTAATTTTAGGTTTCACTCTGTTCTCTCCTATATAGATAGATGAATTTGGAACTCTAAATCCAACATGGTTTGTAGTAGCTATTTGAAACTTGACAAAATAAAGGAGTTCTCAGTTTTTTCTCTATAGTTTGTTTCCTCTTCAAGTAGCCCCAGGTACAAATGGTGGAAAAGCTCTTTCATTGTGAGGGGTTGCCAAGCTTCTAAGAAATAACGAGTTTCCGAAATACCAGGAAATATATTTTCACCCAATCTTTATGATACTTGGTGGTAAGGACAGGTCCACAAATCCCACTTGGCTCACCAAATTTTGTTCTTCTATGTTGAAGCGTTCGTTATCAGTAGCAGTTTTTAATTTTAGGTTTCACTCTGTTCTCTCCTATATATATAAATGAATTTGGAACTCTAAATCCTACATGGTTTGTAGTAGCTCTTTGAAACTTAACAAATTAAAGGAGTTCTCAGTTTTTTCTCTATGGTTTGTTTCCTCTTCAAGTAGCCCTGACACAGACTGTGGAAAAGCACTTTCATTGAGAGGGGTTGCCAAGCTTCTAAGAAATAACGAGTTTCTGAAATACCAGCAAATATTATTTCACCCAATCTTGATGATACTTGGTGGTAATGATCAGTACAGAAATCCCGCTTGGCTCACCAAATTTTGTTCTTCTAGGTTGAAGCGTTCGTCTACTGAAGCAGTTTATATATTTAGGTTTCCCTCTGTTCTCTCCTATATAGATAGATGAATTTGGAACTCTAAATCGAACATGGTTTGTAGTAGCTCTTTGAAACTTGACAAAATAAAGGAGTTCTCAGTTTTGTCTCTATGGTTTGTTTCCTCTTCAAGTAGCCCTCGGCACAGACGGTGGAAAAGCACTTTCATTGAGAGGGGTTGCCAAGCTTCCAAGAAATTATGAGTTTCCGAAATACCAGCAAATATTTTTTCACCCAATCTTGATGATACTTGGTGGTAATGATCGGTACACAAATCTCACTTGGCTCACCAAATTTTGTTCTTCTAGGTTGAAGCGTTCGTTTACAGTAGCAGTTTTTATTTTTAGGTTTCACTCTGTTCGCTCCTATATAGATAGATGAATTTTAAACTCTAAATCCAACATGATTTCTAGTAGCTCTTTGAAACTTGACAAAATAAAGCAGTTCTCAGTTTGGTCTCTATGATTTGTTTTTGCTTCAAGTAGCCCTAAGCAGAGACTTGGAAAAGCACTTTCATTGAGAGAGGTTGCCAAGCTTCCAAGGAATTACTAGTTTCCGAAATAACAGCAAATATTTTTTCACCCAATCTTGATGGTACTTGGTGTGTACGATCGGTACACAAATCCCACATGACTCACCGAATTTTGTTCTTCTATGTTGAAGCGTTCGTTTTTAGTAGCAGTTTTTATATTTAGGTTTCACTCTGTTCTCTCCTATATAGATAGATGAATTTGGAACTCTAAATCCAACATGGTTTGTAGTGGCTCTTTGAAACTTGACAAACTAAAGGAGTTCTCTGTTTTGTCTCTATGGTTTGTTTCCTCTTCAAGTAGCCCTAGGCACAGAGGGTGGAAAAGCACTTTCATTGAGAGGGGTTGCCAAGCTTCCAAGAAATTACGTGTTTCCGAAATACCAGCAAATATTTTTTCACCCAATCTTGATGATACTTGGTGTT
Source organism: Callospermophilus lateralis (assembly GCF_048772815.1). NCBI lineage: Eukaryota > Metazoa > Chordata > Mammalia > Rodentia > Sciuridae > Callospermophilus > Callospermophilus lateralis. Next base: position 186,057 of record NW_027513423.1, read on the forward strand.
GTCGATCGGTACACAAATCTCACTTGGCTCACCAAATTTTGTTCTTCTAGGTTGAAGCGTTCGTTACAGTAGCAGTTTTTATTTTTAGGTTTCACTCTGTTAGCTCCTATATAGATAGATGAATTTTAAACTCTAAATCCAACATGGTTTCTAGTAGCTCTTTGAAACTTGACAAAAAAAGGAGTTTTCAGTTTTGTCTCTGTGGTTTGTTTCCTCCTAAAGTAGCCCTGGCATAGACTGTGGAAAAGGACTTTCATTGAGAGGGTTGCCAAGCTTCTAAGAAATAACGAGTTCCCGAAATAATAGCAAATATTTTTTCACCCAATCTTGATGATACTTGGTGGTAAGGACAAGTACACAAATCCCACTTGGCTCACCAAATTTTGTTCTTCTAGGTTGAAGCGTTCGTCTACAGTAGCAGTTTTTATATTTAGGTTTCACTCTGTTCTCTCCTGTATAGATAGATGAATTTGGAACTCTAAATCCAATATGATTTGTAGTAGCTCTTTGAAACTTGACAAAGTAAAGGAGTTCTCTGTTTTGTCTCTATGATTTGTTTCCGCTTCATGTAGCCCTAAGCAGAGACTGTGGGAAAGCACTTTCATTGAAAGGGGTTGCCAAGCTTCCAAGAAATTTCGAGATTCCGAAATACCAGCAAATATTTTGTCACCGAATGTTGATGATTCTTGGTGGTGATGATCAGTACACAAATCCCACTTGGCTCGCCAAATTTTGTACTTCTAGGTTGAAGCGTTCTTCTAAAGTAGCAATTTTTATATTTAGATTTCACTCTGTTCTCTTCTATAGAGATAGATGAATTTGGAACTCTAAATCCAACATGGATTGTAGTAGCTCTTTGAAATTTGACAAAATAAAGGAGTTCTCAGTTTTGTCTCTATGATTTGTTTCCGATTCAAGTAGCCCTAAGCAGTGACTGTGGAAAAGCACTTTCCTTGAGAGGGGGTGCCAAGGTTCCAACAAATTACGAGATTCCGAAATACCAGCAAATATTTTTTCACCCAATCTTGATGATACTTGGTGTTTACGATCGGTACACAAATCCCACTTGACTCACCAAATTTTGTTCTTCTAGGTTGAAGCGTTTGTTTTCAGTAGCAGTTTTTATTTTTAGGTTTCACTCTGTTCTCTCCTATATAGATAGATGAATTTGAAACTCTAAATAAAACATGGTTTGTAGTAGCTTTTTGAAACTTGACAAAAAAAAGGAGTTTTCAGTTTTGTCTCTATGGTTTGTTTCCTCTTCAAGTAGCCCTGGCATAGACTGTGGAAAAGGACTTTCATTGAGAGGGGTAGCCAAGCTTCTAAGAAATAAGGAGTTTCTGAAATACCAGCAAATATTTTTTCACCAAATCTTGATGATACTTGGTGGAGAATATCGGTACACAAATCCCACTTGTGTCACCAAATTTTGTTCTTCTAGGTTGAAGCCTTCGTCTAAAGTAGCAGTTTTTATATTTAGGTTTCACTTTGTTCTCCCCTATATAGATAGATGAATTTGGAACTCTAAATGCAATATGCTTGGTAGTAGCTATTTGAAATTGACAAAATAAAGGAGTTCTCAGTTTTGTCTCTATAATTTGTTTCCGCTTCAAGTAGCCCTAAGCAGAGACTTGGAAAAGCACTTTCATTGAGAGAGTTTGCCAAGCTTCCAAGGAATTACTAGTTTCCGAAATACCAGCAAATATTTTTTCACCCAATCTTGATGATACTTGGTGGTTAATGACAAGTCCACAAATCCCACTTGGCTCACCAAATTTTTTTCTTCTAGGTTGAAGCGTTCATTTACAGTAGCTGTTTTATTTTTAGGTTTTACTCTGTTCTCTCCTATATAGATAGATGAATTTGGAACTCTAAATCCATCATGGTTTGTAGTAGCTCTTTGAAACTTGAAAAAATAAATGAGTTCTCAGTTTTGTCTCTATGGTTTGTTTCCTCTTCAGGTACCCCTAGAAACAGACTGTGGAAAAGCACTTTCATTGAGTGGGGTTGCCAAGCTTCTAAGAAATAACGAGATTCCAAAATACCAGCAAATATTTTTTCACGCAATCTTGATGATACTTGGTGGTAATGATAAGTACACAAATCCCACTTGGCTCACCAAATTTGGTTCTTCTAGGTTGAAGTGTTCGTCTACAGTAGCAGTTTTTATATTTAGGTTTCACTGTGTTCTCTCCTATATAGATAGATGAATTTGGAACTCTAAATCCAATATGATTAGTAGTAGCTCTTTGATACTTGACAAAGTAAAGGAGTTCTCTTTTTTGTCTCTATGATTTGTTTCCGCTTCATGTAGCCCTAATCAGAGTCTGTGGGAAAGCACTTTCATTGAAAGGGGTTGCCAAGCGTGCAAGAAATTATGAGATTCCGAAATACCAGCAAATATTTTGTCACCCAATGTTGATGATACTTGGTGGTGATGATCAGTACACAAATCCCACTTGGCTAACCAAATTTTGTACTTCTAGGTTGAAGCGTTCTTCTACAGTAGCAATTTTTATATTTAGGTTTCAGTCTGTTCTCTCTTATATAGATAGATGAATTTGGAACTCTAAATCCAACATGGTTTCTAGTAGCTCTTTGAAACTTTTCAAAATAAAGGAGTTCTCAGTTTTGTCTCTATGATTTGTTTCCGCTTCAAGTAGCCCTATGTAGTGACTGTGAAATAGCACTTTCCTTGAGAGGGGGTGCCAAGGTTCCAACAAATTACGAGTTTCCGAAATACCAGCGAATATTTTTTCACCCAATCTTGATGATTCTTGGAGTTTACGATCGGTACACAAATCCCACTTGACTCAGCAAATTTTGTTCTTCTAGTTTGAAGCGTTTGTTTTCAGTAGCAGTTTTTATTTTTAGGTTTCACTCTGTTCTCTCCTATATAGATAGATGAATTTGGAACTCTAAATACAACATGGTTTGTAGTAGCTCTTTGAAACTTGACAAAAAAAGGAGTTTTCAGTTTTGTCTCTATGGTTTGTTTCCTCCTAAAGTAGCCCTGGCATAGACTGTGGAAAAGGACTTTCATTGAGAGGGTTGCCAAGCTTCTAAGAAATAACGAGTTCCCGAAATACAAGCAAATATTTTTTCACCCAATCTTGATGATACTTGGTGGTAAGGACAAATACACAAATCCCACTTGGCTCACCAAATTTGGTTCTTCTAGGTTGAAGCGATCGTCTACAGTAGCAGTTTTATATTTAGGTTTCACTCCGTTCTCTCCTATATAGATAGATGAATTTGGAACTCTAAATCCAATATGATTTGTAGTAGCTCTTTGAAACTTGACAAAGTAAAGGAGTTCTCTGTTTTGTCTCTATTATTTGTTTCCACTTCATGTAGCCCTAAGCGGAGACTGTGGGAAAGCACTTTCATTGAAAGGGGTTGCAAAGCATCCAAGAAATTACGAGATTCCGAAATACCAGCAAATATTTTGTCACCCAATGTTGATGATACTTGGTAGTGATGATCAGTACACAAATCCCTCTTGGCTCACCAAATTTTGTACTTCTAGGTTGAAGCGTTCTTCTACAGTAGCAATTTTTATAATTAGGTTTCACTCCGTCCTCTCCTATATAGATAGATGAATTTGGAACTCTAAATCCAACATGGTTTGTAGTAGCTCTTTGACACTTTTCAAAATAAAGGAGTTCTCAGTTTTGTCTCGATGATTAGTTCCGCTTCAAGTAGCCCTAAGCAGTCACTGTGGAAAAGCACTTTCCTTGAGAGGGGGTGCCAAGGTTCCAACAAATTACGAGTTTCCGAAATACCAGCAAATATTTTTTCACCTTATCTTGATGATTCTTTTTGTTTATGATCGGTACACAAATCCCACTTGACTCACCAAATTTTGTTCTTCTAGGTTGAAGCGTTTGTTTTCAGTAGCAGATTTTATTTTTAGGTTTCACTCTGTTCTCTCCTATATAGATAGATGAATTTGAAACTCTAACTCCAACATGGTTTGTAGTAGCTCTTTGAAACTTGACAAAATAAAGGAGTTCTCAGTTTTGTCTCTATGGTTTGTTGCCTCTTCAAGTAGCCCTGGCATATACTGTGGAAAAGGACTTTCATTGAGAGGGGTTGCCAAGCTTCTAAGAAATAACGAGTTTCCGAAATACCAGCAAATATTTTTTCACCTAATCTTGATGATACTTGGTGGTAAGGACAAGTACAAAAATCCCACTTGGCTCACCAAATTTTGTTCTTTTAGGTTGAAGCATTCGTCTACAGTAGCAGTTTTTATTTTTAGGTTTCACTGTTCTCTCATATATAGATAGATGAATTTGGAACTCTAAATCCAACATGGTTTGTAGTAGCTCTTTGAAACTTGACAAAAAAAAACGAGTTTTCAGTTTTGTCTCTATGGTTTGTTTCCTCTTCAAGTAGCCCTGGCATAGACTGTGGAAAAGCACTTTCAGTGAGAGGGGTTGGCAAGCTTCTAAGAAATAACGAGTTCCCGAAATACCAGCAAATATTTTTTGACCCAATCTTGATGATACTTTGTGGAGAAGATCGGTACACAAATCCCACTTGGCTCACCAAATTTTGTTCTTCTAAGTTGAAGCCTTCGTCTAAAGTAGCAGTTTTTATATTTAGGTTTCACTTTGTTCTCTCCTATATAGATAGATGAATTTGGAACGCTAAATCCAATATGGTTGGTAGTAGCTATTTGAAACTTGACAAAATAAAGGAGTTCTCAGTTTTGTCTCTATGATTTGTTTCCGCTTCAAGTAGCCCTAAGCAGAGACTTGGAAAAGCACTTTCATTGAGAGAGGTTGCCAAGCTTCCAAGAAATTACTAGTTTCTGAAATACCAGCAAATATTTTTTCACCCAATCTTGATGATACGTGGTGGTAATGACAAGTCCACAAATCCCACTTGGCTCACCACATTTTGATCTTCTAGGTTGAATCGTTCGTCTCCAGTAGCAATTTTTATATTTAGGTTTCACTCTGTTCTCTCCTATATAGATAGATGAATTTGGAACTCTAAATCCAACATGGTTTGCAGTAGCTCTTTGAAAGTTGACAAAATAAAGGAGTTCTCAGGTTTGTCTCTATGGTTTGTTTCCTCTTCAAGTAGCTCTAGGCACAGACGGTGGAAAAGCACTTTCATTGAGAGGGGTTGCCAAGCTTCTAAGAATAAACGAGTTTCCGAAACACCAGCAAATATTTTTTAACCCAATGTTGATGATACTTGGTGGTAATGATCAGTACACAAGTTCCACTTGGCTCACCAAATTATGTTCCTCTAGGTTGAAGCGTTCGTCTACTGTAGTAGTTTTTTATTTAGGTTTCCCTCTGTTCTCTCCTATATAGATAGATGAATTTGGAAAACTATATCCAACATGGTTTGCAGTAGCTCTTTGAAACTTGACAAAATAAAGTAGTTCTCAGTTTTTTCTCTATGTTTTGTTTCCTCTTCAAGTAGTCCTAGGCACAGACTGTGGAAAAGCACTTTCATTGAGAGGGGTTGCCAAGCTTCTAAGAAATAACGAGTTTCAGAAATACCAGCAAATATTTTTTCACCCAATCTTGATGATGCGTGGTGGTAATGACAAGTCCACAAATCCCTCTTGGCTCACCAAATTTTGTTCTTCTAGGTTGAAGAGTTCGTTTACAGTAGCAGTTTTCATTTGTAGGTTGCACTCTGTTCTCTCCTATATTGATAGATGAATTTGGAACTCTAAATCCAACATGGTTTGCAGTAGCTCTTTGAAACTTGACAAAATAAAGGAGTTCTCAGTGTTGTTTCTATGATTTGTTTCCGTTTCAAGTAGCCCTAAGCAGAGACTGTGGAAAAGCACTTTCATTGAGAGGGGTTGCCAAGCTTCCAAGAAATTACGAGTTTCCGAAATACCAGCAAATGTTTTTTCACCCAATCTTGATGATGCGTGGTGGTAATGACAAGGCCACAATTCCCACTTGGCTCACCAAGTTTTGTTCTTCCAGGTTGAAGCGTTCGTTTACAGTAGCAGTTTTCATTTTTAGTTTGCACTCTGTTCTCTCCTATATTGATAGATTAATTTGGAACTCTAAATCCAACATGGTTTGAAGTAGCTCTTTGAAACTTGACAAATAAAGGAGTTTTCAGTTTTGTCTCTATGATTTGTTTCCGTTTCATGTAGCCCTAAGCAGAGACTGTGGAAAGCACTTTCATTGAAATGGGTTGCCAAGCTTCCAAGATATTAGGAGCTTCCGAAATACCAGGAAATATTTTTTCACCCAATCTTGATAATACGTGGTGGTAATGACAAGTACACAAATCCCACTTGCTCACCAAATTTTGTTCTTCTAGGTTTAAGCGTTCGTTTACGGTAGCAGTTTTTATATTTAGGTTTCACTGTGTTCTCTCCTATATAGATAGATGAATTTGGAACTCTAAATCCAACATGGTTTGTAGTGGCTCTTTGAAACTTTACAAAATAAAGGAGTTCTCTGTTTTGTCTCTATGGTTTGTTTCCTCTTCAAGTAGCCCTAGGCACAGAGGGTGGAAAAGCACTTTCATTGAGAGGGGTTGCCAAGCTTCCAAGAAATTACGAGTTTCCGAAATACCAGCAAATATTTTTTTCACACAATCTTGATGATACTTGGTGTTTTCGATCGGTACACAAATCCCACTTGACTCACCAAATTTTGTTTTTCTAGGTTGAATCGTTCGTTTTCAGGAGCAGTTTTTATTGTTATGTTCACTCTGTTCTCTCCTATATAGATAGATGAATTTGGAACTCTAAATCCTACATGGTTTGTAGTAGCTCTTTGAAGCTTGACAAAATGAAGGAGTTCTCAGTTTTGTCTCTATGGTTTGTTTCCACTTCAAGTAGCCCTGGGACAGACTGTGGAAAACCACTTTCATTGAGAGGGGTTGCCAAGCTTCTAAGAAATAACGAGTTTCTGAAATACCAGCAAATATGTTATCACCCAATCCTGATGATACTTCGTGGTAAGGACATGTACACAAATTCCACTTGGCTCAACAAATTATGTTCTTCTAGGTTGAAGCATTCGTCTACAGTAGCAGTTTTTATTTTTAGGTTTCACTCTGTTCTCTCCTATATAGGCACAGACGGTGGAAAAGCACTTTCATTGGGAGGGGTTGCTAAGCTTCCAAGAAATTAGGAGTTTCTGAAATACCAGCAAATATTTTTTCACCCAATCTTGATGATACTTGCTGGTAATGAACGGTACACAAATCTCACTTGACTACCCGAAATTGTTCTTCCAAGTTGATGCGTTCGTTTACAGTAGCAGTTTTTATTTTTAGGTTTCACTCTGTTCTCTGCTACATAGATAGATGAATTTGGAACTCTAAATCCAACATGGTTTGTAGTAGCTCTTTGAAACTTGACAAAATAAAAGAGTTCTCAGTTTTGTCTCTATGGTTTGTTTCCTCTTCAAGTAGCCCTAGGCACAGACGGTGGAAAAGCACTTTCATTGAGAGGGGTTGCTAAGCTTCTAAGAAACAACGTGTTTCCGAAATACCAGCAAATATTTTTTAACCCAATGTTGATGATACTTGGTGGTAATGATCAGTCCACAAATCCCACTTGGCTCACCAAATTTTGTTCTTCTAGGTTGAAGCGTTCATCTACTGTAGCCGTTTTTATATTTAGGTGTCCCTCTCTTCTCTCCTATATAGATAGATGAATTTGGAACTCTAAATCCAACATTCTTTGCAGTAGCTCTTTGAAACTTGACAAAATAAAGTAGTTCTCAGTTTTGTCTCTATGTTTGGTTTCCTCTTCAAGTAGTCCTAGGTACAGACTGTGGAAAAGCACTTTCATTGAGAGGGGTGGCCAAGCTTCTAAGAAATAACGGGTTTCCGAAATACCAGCAAATATTTTTTCACACAATCTTGATGATACTTGGTGGTAATGATCAGTACACAAATCACTCTTGGCTCACCAAATTTTCTTCTTCTAGGTTGAAGCGTTCGTTTACAGTAACAGTTTTTATTTTTAGGTTTCACTCTGTTCTCTCCTATATAGATAGATAAATTTTGAACTCTAAATCCAACATGGTTTGTAGTAGCTCTTTGAAACTTGACAAAATAAAGGAGTTCTCAGTTTTGTCTCTATGGTTTGTTTTTTATTCAAGTAGCCCTAGGCACAGACGGTGGAAAGCACTTTATTGTAAGGGGTTGCCAAGCTTCTAAGAAATAACGATCGTCCGAAATACCAGCAAATATTTTTTACCCAATGTTGATGATACTTGGTGGTAATGGTCAGTACACAAATCCCACTTGGCTCACCAAATTTTGTTCTTCTATGTTGAAGCGTTCGTCTACAGTAGCAGTATTTTTATTTAGGTTTCTCTCTGTTCTCTCCTATATAGACAGATGAATTTGGAACTCTAAATCCAACATGGTTTGTAGTAGCTCTTTGAAACTTGACAAAATAAAGGAGTTCTTAGTTTTGTCTCTATGGATTGTTTCCTCTTCAAGTAGCCCTAGGCACAGACGGTGGAAGAGCACTTTCATTGAGAGGGGTTGCCAAACTTCCAAGAAATTACGAGTTTCCGAAATAACGGCAAATATTTTTTCACCCAATCTTGATGATACTTGGTGGTAATGATAGGTACACAAATCCCACTTGACTCACCAAATTTTGTTCTTCTAGGTTGATGCGTTCGTTTTCAGTAGCAGTTTTTAATTTTAGGTTTCACTCTGTTCTCTCCTATACAGATAGACGAATTTGGAACTCAAAATCCAACACGGTTTGTAGTAGCTCTTTGAAACTTGACAAAATAAAGGAGTTCTCAGTTTTGTCTCTATGGTTTGTTTCCTCTTCATGAAGCCCTAAGAAGAGACCGTGGAAAAGCACTTTCATTGATAGGCATTGCAAAGCTTCCAAGCAATTACGATTTTCCGAAATACCAGCAAATATTTTTTCACCCAATCTTGATGATACGTGCTGGTGATGACAAGTACACAAATCCCACTTGGCTCAACAAATTTTGTTCTTCTAGGTTTAAGCGTTCGTCTACAGTAGCAGTTTTTATATTTAGGTTTCACTCTGTTCTCTCCTATATAGACAGATGAATTTGGAACTCTAAATCCAATATGGTTTGTAGTAGCTCTTTGAAACTTGACGAAATAAAGGAGTTCTCAGTTTTGTCTCTATGATTTGTTTCCGCTTCAAGTAGCCCTAAGCAGAGACTGTGGAATAGCACTTTCATTGAGAGGGGATGCCAAGCTTCTAAGAAATAACGAGTTTCCGAAATACCAGGAAATATTTTTTCACCCAATGTTGATGATACTTGCTGGTAATGATCAGTACACAAATCCCACTTGGCCCATCAAATATTGTTCTTCTGGGTTTAAGCGTTCGTCTACAGTAGCAGTTTTTATATTTAGGTTTCACTCTGTTCTCTAATATATAAATAGATGAATTTGGAACTCTAAATCCAACATGGTTTGTAGTAGCTCTTTGAAACTTGACAAAATAAAGGAGTTCTCAGTTTTGTCTCTATGATTTGTTTCCGCTTCAAGTAGCCCTAAGCAGAGACTGTGGAAAAGCACTTTGATTGAGAGGGGTTGCCAGGCTTCCAAGAAATTACGAGTTTCCGAAATACCAGCAAATATTTTTTCACCCAATATTCATGATACTTGGTGGTATTGATTGGTACACAAATCCCACGTGGCTCACCAAATTTTGTTCTGCTAGGTGGAAGCGTTCGTCTACAGTAGCAGTTTTTATATTTAGGTTACACACTGTTCTCTCCTATATAGATAGATGAATTTGGAACTCTAAATCCAACATGGTTTGTAGTAGCTCTTTGAAACTTGACAAATAAAAGAGTTCTCAGTTTTGTCTCTATGGTTTGTTTCCTCTTCAAGTAGCCCTAGGAACAGACGGTGAAAAAGCATTTTCATTGAGAATGGTTGCTAAGCTTCTAAGAAATAACGAGTTTCCGAAATACCAGCAAATATATTTTAACCCAATGTTGATGATACTTGGTGATAATGATCAGTACACAAATCCCACTTGCTCACCAAATTTTGTTCTTCTAGGTTGAAGCGTTCGTCTACTGAAGCCGTTTTTATATTTAGGTTTTCCCTCTGTTCTCTCTTATATAGATAGATGAATTTGGAACTCTAAATCCAACATGGTTTGCAGTAGCTCTTTGAAACTTGACAAAATAAAGTAGTTCTCAGTTTTGTCTCTATGTTTTGTTTCCTCTTCAAGTAGTCCTAGGCACAGACTGTGAAAAGCACTTTCATTGAGAGGGGTGGCCAAGCTTCTAAGAAATAACGTGTTTCCGAAATACCAGCAAATATTTTTTCACTGAATCTTGATGATACTTGGTGGTCATGATCAGTACACAAATCCCACTTGGCTCACCAAATTTTGTTCTTCTAGGTTGAAGCGTTCGTTTACAGTAACAGTTTATATTTTTAGGTTTCACTCTGTTCTCTCCTATACAGATAGATGAATTTGGAACTCTAACTCCAACATGGTTTGTAGTAGCTCTTTGAAACTTGAAAAAATAAAGGAGTTCTTAGTTTTGTCTCTATGGATTGTTTCCTCTTCAAGTAGCTCTAGGCACAGACGGTGGGAGGAGCACTTTCATTGAGTGGGGTTGCCAAACTTCCAAGAAATTACGAGTTTCCGAAATAACGGCAAATATTTTTTCACCCAATCTTGATGATACTTGTTGTAATGATAGGTACACAAATCCCACTTGACTCACCAAATTTTGTTCTTCTAGGTTGATGCGTTCCTTTTCAGTAGCAGTTTTAATTTTAGGTTTCACTCTGTTCTCTCCTATACAGATAGACGAATTTGGAACTCAAAATCCAACATGGTTTGTAATAGCTCTTTGAAACTTGACAAAATAAAGGAGTTCTCAGTTTTGTCTCTATGGTTTGTTTCCTCTTCATGAAGCCCTAAGCAGAGACTGTGGAAAAGCACTTTCATTGATAAGCATTGCAAAGCTTCCAAGCAATTACGAATTTCTGAAATACCAGCAAATATTTTTTCACCCAATCTTGATGATACGTGCTGGTAATGACAAGTACACAAATCCCACTTGGCTCAACAAATTTTGTTCTTCTAGGTTTAAGCATTCGTCTACAGTATCAGTTTTTATATTTAGGTTTCACTCTGTTCTCTCCTATATAGACAGATGAATTTGGAACTCTAAATCCAATATGGTTTGTAGTAGCTCTTTGAAACTTGATAAAATAAAGGAGTTCTCAGTTTTGTCTCTATGATTTGTTTCCGCTTCAAGTAGCCCTAAGCAGAGACTGTGGAAAAGCACTTTCATTGAGAGGGGATGCCAAGCTTCTAAGAAATAACGAGTTTCCGAAATACCAGGAAATATTTTTTCACCCAATGTTGATGATACTTGCTGGTAATGATCAGTACACAAATCTCACTTGGCCCATCAAATATTGTTCTTCTGGGTTTAAGCGTTCGTCTACAGTAGCAGTTTTTATATTTAGGTTTCACTCTGTTCTCTAATATATAAATAGATGAATTTGGAACTCTAAATCCAACATGGTTTGTAGTAGCTCTTTGAAACTTGACAAAATAAAGGAGTTCTTAGTTTTGTCTCTATGGTTTGTTTCCTCTTCAAGTCGCCCTAGGCACAGACTGTGGAAAAGCACTTTCAATGAAAGGGTTTGCCAAGCTTCCAAGAAATTACGAGTTTACGAAATACCAGCAAATATTTTTTCACCCAATCTTGAAGATACGTGGTGGTAATGACAAGTCCACAAATCCCACTTTGCTCACCAAATTTTGTTCTTCTAGTTTGAAGCGTTCATTTACAGTCGCAGTTTTTATTTTTAGGTTTCACTCTGTTCTCTCCTATATAGATAGATAAATTTGGAACTCTAAATCCAACATGGTTTGTAGTAGCTCTTTGA